>NC_091982.1:125183039-125418465 GCF_044704955.1 Pristiophorus japonicus
CCTCCACACACTGCCGCCCCACACACTGCACCCGCCCACACACTCTCCCCCACACACACTGCCCCCTCAAACACGGCCCCTCCACACACTGCATCCCCCCCACACACTGCCCCCCGCCACACACACTGCCCCCACAGACACACCACCCACCCGACATACTGCCCCCCCGACAGACTCCCCCTCCCCACACTGCACCACCCACAGTGCCCCCTAACACACTTCCCCACCACACACTGCCCCCCCACACACTGTCGCTCCACACACTGCCCCCCACACACTGCCCCCCCCCACACACTGCCCCCTCAAACACTGCCCCTCCACACACTGCCCTCCACACACTGCCCCCCACACACTGTCGCTCCACACACTGCCCCCCACACACTGCCCTCCCACACACTGCCCCCCACACACTGTCGCTCCACACACACACTGCAACCCCCACACATACTGCACCCCCCACACACTGCCCCGCCACTTACTGCCCCCCCCACACACTGCCCCCCCCATAGTGCCCTCCCACACACTGCCTCACCAACACACTGCCCCCCCACACACTGCCCCCCCACACACTGCCTCCTCACACACTGCACCCCCCCACGCACTGCCCTCCCACTCACTGCCCCCCCACACACTGCCCCGCTCACACACTGCCCCCTCAAACACTGCCCCTCCACACACTGCCTCCCCAACACACTGCCCCCCCCACACACTGCCCCCCCCAACACACTGCCTGCCCCCACTCACTGCTCCCCCACACACTGCCCCGCTCACACACTGCCCCCTCAAACACTGCCCCTCCACACACTGCCCCCCCACACACTGCCCCCCTCACACACTGCCCCCCACACACTGCTCACCCACACACTGCACTCCCCCACACACCACCCACCCTACACACTGCCCCCCCTACACACTGCTCCCCCCCACACACTGCCCCACCCACAGTGCCCCCCAACACACTTCCCCACCACACACTGCCCCAACACACACTGCCTCCCCGACTCACTGCCCCCCCACACACCGCCCTCACCCACACACTGCCCCTCCCACACCCACTGCGCTCCCCTCTCACTGACCCCCTCACACACACTGCCCCCCACACTGCCCCCACTTACTGCCCCCCACATACTGCCCCCATCACACTTCCCGCACACACACTGCCCCCCTACACACTGACCCACCACACACTGCCCCCCCATACACTGACGCCCCACACACTGCCCCCCTCACACACTGACCCCCCACACGCTGCCCTCCCACACACTGACCCCCCACACACTGACCCCCAACACACTGACCCCCCCACAAACTGTCCCCCACACACTGCCCCCCACACACTGACACCCCCACATTGACCCCCCCACACATTGCCCCCCCACACACTGACCCCCAACACACTGCCCCCCCACACACTGCCCCCCCACTCACTGCCCCCCCACACACTGCACCCGCCACACACTGCCCCCCACACATACTGCACCCCCATACACTGCCCCCCACACACACTGCCAACCCACACACTGCCCCCCCACACACTGCACCCCCACACACACTGCCCCTCCACACACTGCCCCCCCATACACTGCCCCCCCACTCACTGCCCCCCCACACACTGCACCCGCCACACACTGCCCCCCACACATACTGCACCCCCATACACTGCCCCCCACACACTGCCCCCCCACACACTGCCCCCAGCACACACTGCCCCCCCCACACTCTGCACCCCCCATACACTGCCCCCCACACACACTGCCAACCCACACACTGCCCCCCCACACACTGCACCCCCACACACACTGCCCCCCCACACATACTGCACCCCCCATACACTGCCCTTCACACACTGGCCCCCCCACACACTGCCCCCCCACACACACTGCCCCTCCACACACTGCCCCCCCACACACTGCACCCGCCCACACACTCTCCCCCACACACACTGCCCCCTCAAACACTGCACCCCCCCACACACCACCCACCCTACACACTGCCCCCCCTACACACTGCTCCCCCCCACACACTGCCCCACCCACAGTGCCCCCCAACACACTTCCCCACCACACACTGCCCCAACACACACTGCCCCCCCACACACTGCCCCCCTCACACACTGCCCCTCCACACACTGCCTCCTCACACACTGCACCCCCCACGCACTGCCCTCCCACTCACTGCCCCCCCACACACTGCCCCGCTCACACCCTGCCCCCTCAAACACTGCCCCACCTCACACACTGCCCCCCACACACACTGCATCCCCCCCACACACTGCCCCCCGCCACACACACTGCCCCCACAAACACACCACCCACCCGACATACTGCCCCCCCTACAGACTCCCCCTCCCCACACTGCACCACCCACAGTGCCCCCTAACACACTTCCCCACCACACACTGCCCCCACACACACTGCCCCCCCCACACACTGCCCCCACGACACACTGCACCCCCCACACACACTGCCCCCCCCACACATACTGCACCCCGCCATACACTGCCCTCCACACACTGCCCCCCCACACACTGCCCCCCCACACACTGCCCCCCCACACAATGCCCCTCCACACACTGACCGCCCACACACTGCCCCCCCACACACTGCCCTCTCCACACACACACTGCTCCCCCACACACTGACCCCCCACACACTGCCCCCCCACACTGCCTCCCCACACACTGCCCCCCCACTCACTGCCCCCCACACACTGCACCCGCCACACACTGCCCCCCCACACATACTGCACCCCCCAATACTCTGCCCCCCACACACTGCCCCCCCACACACTGCCCCCCCACACTCTGCACCCCCCATACACTGCCCCCCACACACACTGCCAACCCACACACTGCCCCCCCACACACTGCACCCCCACACACACTGCCCCCCCACACATACTGCACCCCCCATACACTGCCCTCCACACACTGGCCCCCCACACACTGCCCCCCCACACACACTGCCCCTCCACACACTGCCCCCCCACACACTGCACCCGCCCACACACTCTCCCCCACACACACTGCCCCCTCAAACACGGCCCCTCCACACACTGCCCCACCTCACACACTGCCCCCCACACACACTGCATCCCCCCCACACACTGCCCCCCGCCACACACACTGCCCCCACAGACACACCACCCACCCGACATACTGCCCCCCCGACAGACTCCCCCTCCCCACACTGCACCACCCACAGTGCCCCCTAACACACTTCCCCACCACACACTGCCCCCACACACACTGCCCTCCCACACACTGCCCCCCACACACTGTCGCTCCACACACTGCCCCCCACACACTGCATCCCCCCACACACTGCCCCCCCCCACACACTGCCCCCTCAAACACTGCCCCTCCACACACTGCCCCCCACACACTGCCCCCCACACACTGTCGCTCCACACACTGCCCCCCACACACTGTCGCTCCACACACACACTGCAACCCCCACACATACTGCACCCCCCACACACTGCCCCGCCACTTACTGCCCCCCCCACACACTGCCCCCCCCATAGTGCCCTCCCACACACTGCCTCACCAACACACTGCCCCCCCACACACTGCCCCCCCACACACTGCCCCCCTCACACACTGCCCCTCCACACACTGCCTCCTCACACACTGCACCCCCCCACGCACTGCCCTCCCACACACTGCCCCCCCACACACTGCCCCCCTCACACACTGCCCCTCCACACACTGCCTCCCTCACACACTGCACCCCCCCACGCACTGCCCTCCCACTCACTGCCCCCCCACACACTGCCCCGCTCACACACTGCCCCCTCAAACACTGCCCCTCCACACACTGCCTCCCCAACACACTGCCCCCCTCACACACTCCCCCCCACACACTGCTCACCCACACACTGCACCCCCCCACACACCACCCACCCTACACACTGCCCCCCCTACACACTGCTCCCCCCCACACACTGCCCCACCCACAGTGCCCCCCAACACACTTCCCCACCACACACTGCCCCAACACACACTGCCTCCCCGACTCACTGCCCCCCCACACACCGCCCTCACCCACACACTGCCCCTCCCACACCCACTGCGCTCCCCTCTCACTGACCCCCTCACACACACTGCCCCCCACACTGCCCCCACTTACTGCCCCCCACATACTGCCCCCATCACACTTCCCGCACACACACTGCCCCCCTACACACTGACCCACCACACACTGCCCCCCCATACACTGACGCCCCACACACTGCCCCCCTCACACACTGACCCCCCACACGCTGCCCTCCCACACACTGACCCCCCACACACTGACCCCCAACACACTGACCCCCCCACAAACTGTCCCCCACACACTGCCCCCCACACACTGACACCCCCACATTGACCCCCCCCACACATTGCCCCCCCACACACTGACCCCCAACACACTGCCCCCCCACATACTGACCCCCCACACACTGCCCCCCACACACTGCCCCCCCACACACTGCTCCCCCCATACACTGCCCTCTCCACACACACACTGCCCCCCCACACACTGACCCCCCACACACTGCACCCCCCACACACTGCCCCCCCACACACTGCCCCCCCACACACTGCCCCCCCACTCACTGCCCCCCCACACACTGCACCCGCCACACACTGCCCCCCACACATACTGCACCCCCATACACTGCCCCCCACACACTGCCCCCCCACACACTGCCCCCACCACACACTGCCCCCCCCACACTCTGCACCCCCCATACACTGCCCCCCACACACACACTGCCAACCCACACACTGCCCCCCCACACACTGCACCCCCACACACACTGCCCCCCCACACATACTGCACCCCCCATACACTGCCCTCCACACACTGGCCCCCCCACACACTGCCCCCCCACACACACTGCCCCTCCACACACTGCCCCCCCACACACTGCACCCGCCCACACACTCTCCCCCACACACACTGCCCCCTCAAACACTGCACCCCCCCACACACCACCCACCCTACACACTGCCCCCCCTACACACTGCTCCCCCCCCACACACTGCCCCACCCACAGTGCCCCCCAACACACTTCCCCACCACACACTGCCCCAACACACACTGCCCCCCCAAGCACTGCCCTCCCACTCACTGCCCCCCCACACACTGCCCCGCTCACACCCTGCCCCCTCAAACACTGCCCCACCTCACACACTGCCCCCCACACACACTGCATCCCCCCGACACACTGCCCCCCGCCACACACACTGCCCCCACAAACACACCACCCACCCGACATACTGCCCCCCCTACAGACTCCCCCTCCCCACACTGCACCACCCACAGTGCCCCCTAACACACTTCCCCCCCACACACTGCCCCCACGACACACTGCACCCCCCACACACACTGCCCCCCCCACACATACTGCACCCCGCCATACACTGCCCTCCACACACTGCCCCCCCACACACTGCCCCCCCACACAATGCCCCTCCACACACTGCCCCCCCACACACTGCACCCCCCCACACACTGCCCCCCCACACACACTGCCCCATCAAACACTGCCCTCCACACACTGCCCCCCCCCACGCACTGCCACCACCCACAGTGCCCCCCCCACACACCACCCACCCTACATACTGCCCCCCCTACACACTGCCCCCCCAAACACTGCCCCACCCACAGTGCCCCCAACACTCTTCCCCACCACACACTGTCCCCCACACACACTGCCCCCCCCCACACACTGCCCTCCACACACTGCCCATCCACACACTGCCCCCCCACACACTGCACCCCCCCACACACTGCCCCCCCCCACACACTGCCCCCTCAAACACTGCCCCTCCACACACTGCCCCCCACACACTGCCCTCCCACACACTGCCCCCCACACACTGTCGATCCACAAACTGCTCCCCACACACTGCCCTCCCACACACTGCCCCCCACACACTGCCCTCCCACACACTGCCCCCCACACACTGTCGATCCACAAACTGCCCCCCACACACTGCCCCCCACACACTGCCCTCCCACACACTGCCCCCCACACACTGTCGATCCACAAACTGCCCCCCACACACTGCCCTCCCACACACTGCCCCCCACACACTGTCGATCCACAAACTGCTCCCCACACACTGCCCTCCCACACACTGCCCCCCACACACTGCCCTCCCACACACTGCCCCCCACACACTGTCGATCCACAAACTGCCCCCCACACACTGCCCCCCACACACTGCCCTCCCACACACTGCCCCCCACACACTGTCGATCCACAAACTGCCCCCCACACACTGCCCTCCCACACACTGCCCCCCACACACTGTCGATCCACAAACTGCCCCCCACACACTGCCCTCCCACACACTGCCCCCCACACACTGTCGATCCACACACTGCCCCCCACACACTGCCCTCCCACACACTGCCCTCCCACACACTGCACCCCCCACACATACTGCACCCCCCACACACTGCCCCGCCACTTACTGCCCCCCCCACACACTGCCCCCCCCATAGTGCCCTCCCACACACTGCCTCACCAACACACTGCCCCCCCACACACTGCCCCCCCCACACACTGCCCCCCCCCACACACTACACCCCCACACACACTGCCCCCCCACACACTGCCCCCCTAACACACTGCCCCTCCACACACTGCCCCATCACACACTGCACCCCCCCCACGCACTGCCCCCCCACTCACTGCCCCCCCCACACACTGCCCCCTCAAACACTGCCCCTCCACACACTGCCTCCCCAACACACTGCCCCCCCACACACTGCCCCCCCAACACACTGCCTGCCCCCACTCACTGCCCCCCCACACACTGCCCCCCTCACACACAGCCCCCCCACACACTGCACCCCCCCACACACCACACACCCTACACACTGCCCCCCCTACACACTGCTCCCCCCCACACACTGCCCCACCCACAGTGCCCCCCAACACACTTCCCCACCACACACTGCCCCAACACACACTGCCTCCCCGACTCACTGCCCCCCCACACACCGCCCTCACCCACACATTGCCCCTCCCACACCCACTGCGCTCCCCTCTCACTGACCCCCTCACACACACTGCCCCCCACACTGCCCCCACTTACTGCCCCCCACATACTGCCCCCATCACACTTCCCGCACACACACTGCCCCCCACACACTGCTCCCCCACACACTGACCCCCCATACACTGCCCCCCCATACACTGACGCCCCACACACTGCCCCCCCCACACACTGACCCCCCACACACTGCCCCCCCACACACTGACCCCCCACACACTGACACCCCACACACTGACCCCCCCACACACTGCCCCCCCACACACTGCCCCCCACACACTGACCCCCCCACATTGACGCCCCCCCACACATTGCCCCCCACACACTGACCCCAACACACTGCCCCCCCACATACTAACCCCCCTCACACTGCCCCCACACACATACTGCACCCCCCAAACACTGCCCCCCACACACTGCTCCCCCACACACTGCCCCCACCACACACTGCCCCCCCCACACTCTGCACCCCCCACACACTGCCCCCCCACTCACTGCCCCCCCACACACTGCACCCCCCACACACTGCCCCCACACACATACTGCACCCCCCATACACTGCCCCCCACACACTGCCCCCCCACACACTGCCCCCACCACGCACTGCTCCCCCACACTCTGCACCCCCCACACACTGCCCCCCGACACATACTGCTCCCCCCATACACTGCCCTCTCCACACACACACTGCCCCCCCACACACTGACCCCCCACACACTGCACCCTCCACACACTGCCCCCCCACACACTGCCCCCCCACACACTGCCCCCCCACTCACTGCCCCACCCACAGTGCCCCCTAACACACTTCACCACCACACACTGCCCCCACACACACTGCCCCCCCCCACACACTGCCCCCCCCACACACTGCACCCACCACACACACTGCCCCCCACACATACTACACCCCGCCATACACTGCCCTCCACACACTGCCCCCCACACACTGCCCCCCCACACAATGCCCCTCCACACACTGCCCCCCACACACTGCACCCCCCCACACACTGCCCCCCCACACACACTGCCCCCTCAAACACTGCCCCTTCACACACTGCCCCCCCCACACACTGCCCCCCAGACACTGCCCCTCCACACACACTGCACCCCCAACACACTGCCCTCCCACACATACTGCACTCCCCACACACTGCCCCCCCACTCACTGCCCCCCCACACACTGCCCCCCCCATAGTGCCCTCCCACACACTGCCTCCCCAACACACTGCCCCCCCACACACTGCCCCCCCACACACTGCCCGCCCCCACTCACTGACCCCCCACACACTGCCCCACCCACACACTGCCCCCCCACACAATGCCCCTCCACACACTGCCCCCCCACACACTGCACCCCCCCACACACTGCCCCCCCACACACACTGCCCCCTCAAACACTGCCCCTTCACACACTGCCCCCCCCACACACTGCCCCCCACACACTGCCCCTCCACACACACTGCACCCCCAACACACTGCCCTCCCACACATACTGCACTCCCCACACACTGCCCCCCCACTCACTGCCCCCCCACACACTGCCCCCCCCATAGTGCCCTCCCACACACTGCCTCCCCAACACACTGCCCCCCCACACACTGCCCCCCCACACACTGCCCGCCCCCACTCACTGACCCCCCACACACTGCCCCACCCACACACTGCCCCCCCCACAGTGCCTCCCCACACACTGCGCCCCCACACACTGCTCACCCACACACTGCCCCCCCCACAAAGACCTCCACACACACTGCACCACCCCCCACACACTGCCCCTCCACACACACTGCACCCCCAACACACTGCCCTCCCACACATACTGCACTCCCCACACACTGCCCCCCCCCACTCACTGCCCCCCCCACACACTGCCCCCCCATAGTGCCCTCCCACACACTGCCTCCCCAACACACTGCCCCCCCACACACTGCCCCCACACACACTGCCTGCCCCCACTCACTGACCCCCCACACACTGCCCCACCCACACACTGCCCCCCCCACAGTGTCTCCCCACAAACTGCGCCCCCACACACTGCTCACCCACACACTGCCCCCCCCACAAAGACCTCCAAACACACCACCCACCCTACATACTGCCCCCCCTAAAGACTGCCCCTCCCACACACTGCCCCTCCCACAGTGCCCCCTAACACACTTCCCCACCACACACTGCCCCAACACACACTGCCTCCCCGACTCACTGCCCCCCCACACACCGCCCTCACCCACACACTGCCCCTCCCACACCCATTGCGCTCCCCTCTCACTGACCCCCTCACACACACTGCCCCCCACACAATGCCCCTCCACACACTGCCTCCCCACACACTGCCCCCCACACACTTCCCCCCACATACTGAACCTCCACACACTGACCCCCCACTCACTGCCCCCCCACTCAGTGCCAACCCACACACCGCCCTCCCACACACACTGACCCCCCCCCACACACTGACCCCCCATACACTGCCCCCCCACTCACTGATCACCCCCCACACACTGACCCCCCACTCAGTGCCCCCCCCCACATCCCCACATACACTGTCCCCCCACAGTGCCCCCCCACACACTGCCCCCCAACAAACTGCCCCCTCCACACACCGCCCCCCCACACACTGCCCCCCCACACACTGCTCCCCCACACACCGCCCTCCCCCACACACTGCCCCCCACACACTGACCCCCCACACTCACTGACCCCCCAACACACACTGCCCCCCCCACTCAGTGCCCCCCCCACATCTCCACATACACTGCACCCCCCCACACACTGCCCCCCCACACACACTGCCCCCACACACAGTGCCTCCCCGACTCACTGCCACCCCACACACTGCCCCCCCCATAGTGCCCTCCCACACACTGCCTCCCCAACACACTGCCCCCCCACACACTGCCCCCCCACACACTGCCCGCCCCCACTCACTGACCCCCCACACACTGCCCCACCCACACACTGCCCCCCCCACAGTGCCTCCCCACACACTGCGCCCCCACACACTGCTCACCCACACACTGCCCCCCCCACAAAGACCTCCACACACACTGCACCACCCCCCACACACTGCCCCTCCACACACACTGCACCCCCAACACACTGCCCTCCCACACATACTGCACTCCCCACACACTGCCCCCCCCCACTCACTGCCCCCCCCACACACTGCCCCCCCATAGTGCCCTCCCACACACTGCCTCCCCAACACACTGCCCCCCCACACACTGCCCCCACACACACTGCCTGCCCCCACTCACTGACCCCCCACACACTGCCCCACCCACACACTGCCCCCCCCACAGTGTCTCCCCACAAACTGCGCCCCCACACACTGCTCACCCACACACTGCCCCCCCCACAAAGACCTCCAAACACACCACCCACCCTACATACTGCCCCCCCTAAAGACTGCCCCTCCCACACACTGCCCCTCCCACAGTGCCCCCTAACACACTTCCCCACCACACACTGCCCCAACACACACTGCCTCCCCGACTCACTGCCCCCCCACACACCGCCCTCACCCACACACTGCCCCTCCCACACCCATTGCGCTCCCCTCTCACTGACCCCCTCACACACACTGCCCCCCACACAATGCCCCTCCACACACTGCCTCCCCACACACTGCCCCCCACACACTTCCCCCCACATACTGAACCTCCACACACTGACCCCCCACTCACTGCCCCCCCACTCAGTGCCAACCCACACACCGCCCTCCCACACACACTGACCCCCCCCCACACACTGACCCCCCATACACTGCCCCCCCACTCACTGATCACCCCCCACACACTGACCCCCCACTCAGTGCCCCCCCCCACATCCCCACATACACTGTCCCCCCACAGTGCCCCCCCACACACTGCCCCCCAACAAACTGCCCCCTCCACACACCGCCCCCCCACACACTGCCCCCCCACACACTGCTCCCCCACACACCGCCCTCCCCCACACACTGCCCCCCACACACTGACCCCCCACACTCACTGACCCCCCAACACACACTGCCCCCCCCACTCAGTGCCCCCCCCACATCTCCACATACACTGCACCCCCCCACACACTGCCCCCCCACACACACTGCCCCCACACACAGTGCCTCCCCGACTCACTGCCACCCCACACACCGCCCTCCCCCACACACTGCCCCTCCCACACCCACTGTGCTCCCCACTCACTGACCCCCTCACACACACTGTCCCCCACACACTGCCCCCCACACACTGCACCCCACATACTGCCCCCATCACACTTCCCCCCCACACACTGCCCCCCGCACACTGCCCCCCCACACACTGACCCCCCACACACTGCCCCCCCCACAACTGACCCCCTACGCACTGACCCCCCAAACACTGACCCCCCCACACACTTCCCCCCCCACACACTGCCCCCTACACACTGACCCCCCCACACTGAACCCCCCCACACACTGACCCCCCACACACTGACCCCCCCCCAAACACTGACCCCCCACACACTGACCCCCCCACACACTGACCCCCCACACACTTCCCCCCTACACACTGACCCCCCACACACTGATCCCTCACACACTGACCCCCCCACACACTGCCCCCCCACACACTGCCTCCCCACACACTTCCCCCCCACACACTGCCCCCCCACACACTGCCCCCCCACACACTGCCCCCCACAACACTGACCCCCCACACACACTGCCCCCCCCACAGTGCCTCCCCACACACTGCGCCCCCACACCCTGCTCACCCACACACTGCCCCCCCCCCACAAAGACCTCCACACACACTGTACCCCCCCCACACACTGCCCCCCGCCACACACACTGCCTCCCCAAACACACCACCCACCCTACATACTGCCCCCCCTAAAGACTGCCCCTCCCACACACTGCCCCACCCACAGTGCCCCCTAACACACTTCCCCACCACACACTGTCCCCCACACACACTGCCCCCACCACACACTGCACCCCCCACACACACTGCCCCCCCCACACATACTGCAACCCGCCATACACTGCCCTCCACACACTGCCCCCCCACACACTGCCCCCCCACACAATGCCCCTCCACACACTGCCCCCCCACACACTGCACCCTCCCACACACTGCCCCTCCACACACTGCCCCCACCACGCACTGCCCCCCACACACTGTCGCTCCACACATACTGCACCCCCCACACACTGCCCCCCCACACACTGCACCCGTCCACACACTCTCCCCCACACACACTGCCCCCTCAAACACGGCCCCTCCACACACTGCCCCACCTCACACACTGCCTCCCACACACACTGCATCCCCCCCACACACTGCCCCCCGCCACACACACTGCCCCCACAGACACACCACCCACCCGACATACTGCCCCCCCTACAGACTCCCCCTCCCCACACTGCCCCACCACAGTGCCCCCCCACACACTGCCCCCACCACACACTGCACCCCCCACACACACTGCCCCCCCCACACATACTGCACCCCGCCATACACTGCCCTCCACACACTGCCCCCCCACACACTGCCCCACCACACAATGCCCCTCCACACACTGCCCCCCCACACACTGCACCCCGCCACACACTGCCCCCCCACACACTGCACCCCGCCACACACTGCCCCCCCACACACACTGCCCCGTCAAACACTGCCCCTCCACACACTGCCCCCCCTACACACTGCCCCCCCACACACTGCCCCACTCACAGTGCCCCCCAACACACTTCCCCACCACACACTGCCCCCCACACACACTGCCCCCCCACACATTGCCCCACCCCACACACTGCACCCCTCACACACACTGCCCCCCGACTCATACTGCACCCCCCCATACACTGCCCTCCACACACTGCCCCCCACACACTGCCCCCCCACACACTGCCCCTCCACACACTGCCCCCCCAGACACTGCACCCCCCACACACGGCCTCCCCACACAAACAGCCCCCTCAAACACTGCCCCTCCACACACTGCTCCCCCCACATTGACCCCTCACACACTGACCCCCCACACACTGCGACCCACACACTGCCCCCCCACACATTGCCCCCCCACACACTCCCCCCCACACACTGCCCCCCCACACACTGACGCCCCACACACTTCCCCACCACACATGGTCCCCACACACTGCGACCCACACACTGCCCCCCACACACTGACCACCCACACACTGACCCCTGACACACTGACCCCCCCACACACTGCCCCCCCACACACTGCCCCCACACACACTGCCCCCTACACACTGACCACCCACACACTGCCCCCCACACACTGCCCCCCCACACACTTCCCCCCCACACACTGCCCCCCACACACTGCCTCCCCACACACTGCCCCCACACACTTCCCCCCACATACTGAACCTCCACACACTGACCCCCCACATACTGACCCCCCACTCACTGCCCCCCCACTCACTGCCCCCCCACACACCGCCCTCCCCCACACACTGACCCCCCCCACACACTGGCCCCCCATACACTGCCCCACCCCACTCACTGACCACCCCCCACACACTGACCCCCCACTCAGCGCCCCCCCCCACATCCCCACATACACTGTCCCCCCACAGTGCCCCCCCACACACTGCCCCCAACATACTGCCCCCTCCACACACCGCCCCCCCACACACTGCCCCCCCACACACTGCTCCCCCACACACCGCCCTCCCCCACACACTGCCCCCCACACACTGACCCCCCACACTCACTGACCCCCCCAACACACACTGCCCCCCCCACTCAGTGCCCCCCCCACATCTCCACATACACTGCACCCCCCCACACACTGCCCCCCCACACACACTGCCCCCACACACAGTGCTTCCCCGACTCACTGCCACCCCACACACCGCCCTCCCCCACACACTGCCCCTCCCACACCCACTGTGCTCCCCACTCACTGACCCCCTCACACACACTGCCCCCCCACACTGCCCCCACACACTGCACCCCACATACTGCCCCATCACACTTCCCTCCCACACACTGCCCCTCACACACTTCCCCCCCACACACTGACCCCCCACACACTGCCCCCCCCACAACTGACCCCCTACGCACTGACCCCCCACACACTGACCCCCCCACACACTCACCCCCACACACTGCCCCCCACACACTGACCCCCCCCCACACTGAACCCCCCCACACATTGCCCCCCACGCACTGACCCCCCACACACTGACCCCCCCAAACACTGACCCCCCACACACTGACCCCCCCACACACTGACCCCCCACACACTTCCCCCCTACACACTGACCCCCCACACACTGACCCCTCACACACTGACCCCCCCACACACTGCCCCCCCACACACTGCCTCCCCACACACACTGCCCCGTCAAACACTGCCCCTCCACACACTGCCCCCCCCACACACTGCCCCCCACACACTGCCCCTCCACACACACTGCACCCCCCACACACTGCTCCCCCACACATACTGCACTCCCCACACACGGCCCCCCCACTCACTGCCCCCCCACACACTGCCCCACTCATAGTGCCCTCCCACACACTGCCTCCCCAACAAACTGCCCCCCCACACACTGCCCCCCCTACACACAGCCCCCCCCACACACTGCCCCACCCACAGTGCCCCCAACACACTTCCCCACCACACACTGCCCCCACACACAGTGCCTCCCCGACTCACTGCCCCCCCACACACCGCCCTCCCCCACACACTGCCCCTCCCACACCCACTGTGCTCCCCACTCACTGACCCCCTCACACACACTGCCCCCCCACACTGCCCCCACACACTGCACCCCATATACTGCCCCATCACACTTCCCCCCACACACTGCCCCCCACACGCTGCCCCCCCACACACTGACCCCCCACACACTGCCCCCCCACACACTGACCCCCTACGCACTGACCCCCCACACACTGACCCCCCCCACACACTGCCCCCCACACACTGACCCCCCCCACACTGACCCCTCCCACACATTGCCCCCCACACACTGACCCCCCACACACTGCCCCCCACACACTGACCCCCTACACACTGTCCCCCCTACACACTGCCCCCACCACACCCTGCCCCACTCACAGTGCCCCCCAACACACTTCCCCACCACACACTGCCCCCCACACACACTGCCCCCCCACACATTGCCCCCCCCCACACACTGCACCCCTCACACACACTGCCCCCCGACACATACTGCACCCCCCCATACACTGCCCTCCACACACTGCCCCCCCCACACACTGCCCCCCCACACACTGCCCCTCCACACACTGCCCCCCCACACACTGCACCCCCCACACACGGCCTCCCCACACAAACAGCCCCCTCAAACACTGCCCCTCCACACACATGCTCCCCCCACACTGACCCCTCACACACTGACCCCCCCACACACTGCGACCCACACACTGCCCCACCACACATTGCCCCCCCACACACTTCCCCCCCACACACTGCACCCCCCACACACTGACGCCCCACACACTTCCCCACCACACATGGACCCCACACAATGCGCCCCACACACTGCCCCCCACACACTGACCACCCACACACTGACCCCTGACACACTGACCCCCCCACACACTGCCCTCCCACACACTGCCCCCACACACACTGCCCCCTACACACTGACCACCCACACACTGCCCCCCACACACTGCCCCCCCACACACTTCCCCCCCACACACTGCCCCCCACACACTGCCTCCCCACACACTGCCCCCACACACTTCCCCCCACATACTGAACCTCCACACACTGACCCCCCACATACTGACCCCCCACTCACTGCCCCCCCACTCACTGCCCCCCCACACACCGCCCTCCCCCACACACTGACCCCCGCCACACACTGGCCCCCCATTCACTGCCCCACCCCACTCACTGACCACCCCCCACACACTGACCCCCCACTCAGTGCCCCCCCCCACATCCCCACATACACTGTCCCCCCACAGTGCCCCCCCACACACTGCCCCCAACATACTGCCCCCTCCACACACCGCCCCCCCACACACTGCCCCCCCACACACTGCTCCCCCACACACCGCCCTCCTCCACACACTGCCCCCCACACACTGACCCCCCACACTCACTGACCCCCCCAACACACACTGCCCCCCCCACTCAGTGCCCCCCCCCACATCTCCACATACACTGCACCCCCCCACACACTGCCCCCCCACACACACTGCCCCCACACACAGTGCTTCCCCGACTCACTGCCACCCCACACACCGCCCTCCCCCACACACTGCCCCTCCCACACCCACTGTGCTCCCCACTCACTGACCCCCTCACACACACTGCCCCCCCACACTGCCCCCACACACTGCACCCCACATACTGCCCCATCACACTTCCCCCCCACACACTGCCCCTCACACACTTCCCCCCCACACACTGACCCCCCACACACTGCCCCCCCCACAACTGACCCCCTACGCACTGACCCCCCACACACTGACCCCCCCCACACACTCACCCCCACACACTGCCCCCCACACACTGACCCCCCCCACACTGAACCCCCCCACACATTGCCCCCCACACACTGACCCCCCACACACTGACCCCCCCCCAAACACTGACCCCCCACACACTGACCCCCCCACACACTGACCCCCCACACACTTCCCCCCTACACACTGACCCCCCACACACTGACCCCTCACACACTGACCCCCCCACACACTGCCCCCCCACACACTGCCTCCCCACACACACTGCCCCGTCAAACACTGCCCCTCCACACACTGCCCCCCCCACACACTGCCCCCCACACACTGCCCCTCCACACACACTGCACCCCCCACACACTGCTCCCCCACACATACTGCACTCCCCACACACGGCCCCCCCACTCACTGCCCCCCCACACACTGCCCCACTCATAGTGCCCTCCCACACACTGCCTCCCCAACAAACTGCCCCCCCACACACTGCCCCCCCTACACACAGCCCCCCCCCACACACTGCCCCACCCACAGTGCCCCCAACACACTTCCCCACCACACACTGCCCCCACACACAGTGCCTCCCCGACTCACTGCCCCCCCACACACCGCCCTCCCCCACACACTGCCCCTCCCACACCCACTGTGCTCCCCACTCACTGACCCCCTCACACACACTGCCCCCCCACACTGCCCCCACACACTGCACCCCACATACTGCCCCATCACACTTCCCCCCACACACTGCCCCCCACACGCTGCCCCCCCACACACTGACCCCCCACACACTGCCCCCCCACACACTGACCCCCTACGCACTGACCCCCCACACACTGACCCCCCCCACACACTGCCCCCCACACACTGACCCCCCCCACACTGACCCCTCCCACACATTGCCCCCCACACACTGACCCCCCACACACTGCCCCCCACACACTGACCCCCTACACACTGTCCCCCCTACACACTGCCCCCACCACACCCTGCCCCACTCACAGTGCCCCCCAACACACTTCCCCACCACACACTGCCCCCCACACACACTGCCCCCCCACACATTGCCCCCCCCCCCACACACTGCACCCCTCACACACACTGCCCCCCGACACATACTGCACCCCCCCATACACTGCCCTCCACACACTGCCCTCCCACACACTGCCCCCCCACACACTGCCCCTCCACACACTGCCCCCCCACACACTGCACCCCCCACACACGGCCTCCCCACACAAACAGCCCCCTCAAACACTGCCCCTCCACACACTGCTCCCCCCACACTGACCCCTCACACACTGACCCCCCCACACACTGCGACCCACACACTGCCCCCCCACACATTGCCCCCCCACACACTGCGCCCCACACACTGCCCCCCACACACTGACCACCCACACACTGACCCCTCACACACTGACCCCCCCACACACTGCCCCCCCACACACTGCCCCCCCACACACTGCCCCCCACACACTGACCACCCACACACTGCCCCCCACACACTGCCTCACCACACACTGCCCCCCACACACTTCCCCCCACATACTGAACCTCCACACACTGACCCCCCACACACTGACCCCCCTCTCACTGCCCCCCCCACTCACTGCCCCCCCACACACCGCCCTCCCCCACACACTGACCCCCCCCACACACTGATCCCCCATACACTGCCCCCCCCACTCACTGACCACCCCCCACACACTGACCCCCCACTCAGTGCCCCCCCCACATCCCCACATACACTGTCCCCCCACAGTGCCCCCCCACACACTGCCCCCCAACACACTGCCCCCTCCACACACCGACCCCCCACACACTGCCCCCCCACACACTGCTCCCCCACACACCGCCCTCCCCCACACACTGCCCCCCACACACTGACCCCCCACACTCACTGACCCCCCCAACACACACTGCCCCCCCCACTCAGTGCCCCCCCCACATCTCCACATATACTGCACCCCCCCACACACTGCCCCCCCCACACACACTGCCCCTACACACAGTGCCTCCCCGACTCACTGCCACCCCACACACCGCCCTCCCCCACACACTGCCCCTCCCACACTCACTGTGCTCCCCACTCACTGACCCCCTCACACACACTGCCCCCCCACACTGCCCCCACACACTGCACCCCACTTACTGCCCCATCACACTTCCCCCCCACACACTGCCCCCCACACACTGCCCCCCCACACACTGACCCCCCACACACTGCCCCCCCACAACTGACCCCCTACGCACTGACCCCCCACACACTGACCCCCCCCACGCACTCCCCCCCCACACACTGCCCCCCACACACTGACCCCCCCACACTGAACCCCCCCACATATTGCCCCCCACACACTGACCCCCCACACACTGACCCCCCCAAACACTGACCCCCCACACACTGACCCCCCACACACTGATCCCCCACACACTTCCCCCCTACACACTGACCCCCCACACACTGACCCCTCACACACTGACCCCCCCACACACTGCCCCCCCACACACTGCCTCCCCACACACTTCCCCCCCACACACTGCCCCTCCCACACACTGCCCCCCCACACACTGCCCCCCACAACACTGACCCCCCACACACACTGCCCCCCACACATTGCCCCCCCCACAGTGCCCCCCCCACAAAGCCCCCCACACACACTGCACCCCCCCACACACTGCCCCCCCCACACACACTGCCCCCCCACACATCGCCCCCCCCACACACTGCACCCCTCACACACACTGCCCCCCGACACATAATGCACCCCCCCATACACTGCCCTCCACACACTGCCCCCCCACACACTGCCCCCCCACACACTGCCCCTCCACACACTGCCTGCCCAAACTGCACCCCCCACACATCTGCCTCCCCACACAACATGCACCCCTCACAAACACTGCCCCCCTGCACACACTGCCCCCCCACACTGACCCCTCACACACTGACCCCCACACACTGCCCCCCCCACACACTGCCCCCCCCACACCACTGACCCCCCCACACACTGACCCCTCACACACTGACCCCCACACTCTGCCCCCCACACACTGCCCCCCACACACTGTCCCCCCACACACTTCCCCCCACACACTGCCCCCATACACTGCGCCCCACACACTGCCCCCCACACACTGACCACCCACACACTGACCCCACACACTGCCCACCCCACACACTGCCCCCCCACACACTGACCCCCCACACACTGACCCCTCACACCTGACCCCCCACACCCTGCCCCCCACACACTGCCCCCCCACACACTGTCCCCCACACACTTCCCCCCACACACCTGCCCCCCATACACTGCGCCCCCACACACTGCCCCCCACACACTGACCACCCACACACTGACCCCCCACACACTGCCCCCCACACACTGCCCCCCACACACTGCGCCCCACACACTGACCCCCACACACTGACACCCCACACACTGCCCCCCACACACTGCCCCCCCACACACTTCCCCCCCACACCACTGCCCCCCACACACTGCCTCCCCACACACTGCACCCCCACACACTGCCCCCCACACTCTTCCCCCCACATACTGACCCCCACACACTGACCCCCCACACACTGACCCCCACTCACTGCCCCCTCACTCACTGCCCCCCCCACCCACGCCCCTTCCCACACACTGACCCCCCCACACACTGACCCCCCATACACTGCCCCCCCACTCACTGACCTCCCCCCACACACTGACCCCCCACTCACTGCCCCCCCACACACATCCCTCCCCCACACACTGCCCCCCACACACTGACCCCCCCCACTCACTGCCCCCCCACATACTGACCCCCCACTCACTGCCCCCCCACTCACTGCCCCCCCACACACCGCCCTCCCCCCACCCCACTGACCCCCGCCACACACTGGCCCCCCATTCACTGCCCCACCCCACTCACTGACCACCCCCCACACACTGACCCCCCACTCAGTGCCCCCCCCCACATCCCCACATACACTGTCCCCCCACAGTGCCCCCCACACACTGCCCCAACATACTGCCCCCTCCACACACCGCCCCCCCACACACTGCCCCCCCACACACTGCTCCCCCACACACCGCCCTCCCCCACACACTGCCCCCCACACACTGACCCCCCACACTCACTGACCCCCCAACACACACTGCCCCCCCCACTCAGTGCCCCCCCCACATCTCCACATACACTGCACCCCCCCACACACTGCCCCCCCACACACACTGCCCCCACACACAGTGCTTCCCCGACTCACTGCCACCCCACACACCGCCCTCCCCCACACACTGCCCCTCCCACACCCACTGTGCTCCCCACTCACTGACCCCCTCACACACACTGCCCCCACACTGCCCCCACACACTGCACCCCACATACTGCCCCATCACACTTCCCCCCCACACACTGCCCCTCACACACTTCCCCCCCACACACTGACCCCCCACACACTGCCCCCCCCACAACTGACCCCCTACGCACTGACCCCCCACACACTGACCCCCCCCACACACTCACCCCCACACACTGCCCCCCACACACTGACCCCCCCCACACTGAACCCCCCCACACATTGCCCCCCACACACTGACCCCCCACACACTGACCCCCCCCCAAACACTGACCCCCCACACACTGACCCCCCCACACACTGACCCCCCACACACTTCCCCCCTACACACTGACCCCCCACACACTGACCCCTCACACACTGACCCCCCCACACACTGCCCCCCCACACACTGCCTCCCCACACACACTGCCCCGTCAAACACTGCCCCTCCACACACTGCCCCCCCCACACACTGCCCCCCACACACTGCCCCTCCACACACACTGCACCCCCCACACACTGCTCCCCCACACATACTGCACTCCCCACACACGGCCCCCCCACTCACTGCCCCCCCACACACTGCCCCACTCATAGTGCCCTCCCACACACTGCCTCCCCAACAAACTGCCCCCCCACACACTGCCCCCCCTACACACAGCCCCCCCCCACACACTGCCCCACCCACAGTGCCCCCAACACACTTCCCCACCACACACTGCCCCCACACACAGTGCCTCCCCGACTCACTGCCCCCCCACACACCGCCCTCCCCCACACACTGCCCCTCCCACACCCACTGTGCTCCCCACTCACTGACCCCCTCACACACACTGCCCCCCCACACTGCCCCCACACACTGCACCCCACATACTGCCCCATCACACTTCCCCCCACACACTGCCCCCCACACGCTGCCCCCCCACACACTGACCCCCCACACACTGCCCCCCCACACACTGACCCCCTACGCACTGACCCCCCACACACTGACCCCCCCCACACACTGCCCCCCACACACTGACCCCCCCCACACTGACCCCTCCCACACATTGCCCCCCACACACTGACCCCCCACACACTGCCCCCCACACACTGACCCCCTACACACTGTCCCCCCTACACACTGCCCCCACCACACCCTGCCCCACTCACAGTGCCCCCCAACACACTTCCCCACCACACACTGCCCCCCACACACACTGCCCCCCCACACATTGCCCCCCCCCCACACACTGCACCCCTCACACACACTGCCCCCCGACACATACTGCACCCCCCCATACACTGCCCTCCACACACTGCCCTCCCACACACTGCCCCCCCACACACTGCCCCTCCACACACTGCCCCCCCACACACTGCACCCCCCACACACGGCCTCCCCACACAAACAGCCCCCTCAAACACTGCCCCTCCACACACTGCTCCCCCCACACTGACCCCTCACACACTGACCCCCCCACACACTGCGACCCACACACTGCCCCCCCACACATTGCCCCCCCACACACTTCCCCCCACACACCGCCCTCCCCCACACACTGCCCCCCACACACTGACCCCCCACACTCACTGACCCCCCCAACACACACTGCCCCCCCCACTCAGTGCCCCCCCCACATCTCCACATATACTGCACCCCCCCACACACTGCCCCCCCCACACACACTGCCCCTACACACAGTGCCTCCCCGACTCACTGCCACCCCACACACCGCCCTCCCCCACACACTGCCCCTCCCACACTCACTGTGCTCCCCACTCACTGACCCCCTCACACACACTGCCCCCCCACACTGCCCCCACACACTGCACCCCACTTACTGCCCCATCACACTTCCCCCCCACACACTGCCCCCCACACACTGCCCCCCCACACACTGACCCCCCACACACTGCCCCCCCACAACTGACCCCCTACGCACTGACCCCCCACACACTGACCCCCCCCACGCACTCCCCCCCCACACACTGCCCCCCACACACTGACCCCCCCACACTGAACCCCCCCACATATTGCCCCCCACACACTGACCCCCCACACACTGACCCCCCCAAACACTGACCCCCCACACACTGACCCCCCACACACTGATCCCCCACACACTTCCCCCCTACACACTGACCCCCCACACACTGACCCCTCACACACTGACCCCCCCACACACTGCCCCCCCACACACTGCCTCCCCACACACTTCCCCCCCACACACTGCCCCTCCCACACACTGCCCCCCCACACACTGCCCCCCACAACACTGACCCCCCACACACACTGCCCCCCACACATTGCCCCCCCCACAGTGCCCCCCCCACAAAGCCCCCCACACACACTGCACCCCCCCACACACTGCCCCCCCCACACACACTGCCCCCCCACACATCGCCCCCCCCACACACTGCACCCCTCACACACACTGCCCCCCGACACATAATGCACCCCCCCATACACTGCCCTCCACACACTGCCCCCCCACACACTGCCCCCCCACACACTGCCCCTCCACACACTGCCTGCCCACAAACTGCACCCCCCACACACTGCCTCCCCACACACACTGCCCCCTCAAACACTGCCCCTGCACACACTGCCCCCCCACACTGACCCCTCACACACTGACCCCCACACACTGCCCCCCCCACACACTGCCCCCCCCACACACTGACCCCCCACACACTGACCCCTCACACACTGACCCCCCACACACTGCCCCCCACACACTGCCCCCCCACACACTGTCCCCCCACACACTTCCCCCCACACACTGCCCCCCATACACTGCGCCCCACACACTGCCCCCCACACACTGACCACCCACACACTGACCCCCACACACTGCCCCCCCCACACACTGCCCCCCCCACACACTGACCCCCCACACACTGACCCCTCACACACTGACCCCCCACACACTGCCCCCCACACACTGCCCCCCCACACACTGTCCCCCCACACACTTCCCCCCACACACTGCCCCCCATACACTGCGCCCCACACACTGCCCCCCACACACTGACCACCCACACACTGACCCCCCACACACTGCCCCCCACACACTGCCCCCCCACACACTGCGCCCCACACACTGACCCCCACACACTGACCACCCACACACTGCCCCCCACACACTGCCCCCCCACACACTTCCCACCCACACACTGCCCCCCCACACACTGCCTCCCCACACACTGCACCCCCACACACTGCCCCCCACACTCTTCCCCCCACATACTGACCCCCCACACACTGACCCCCCACACACTGACCCCCACTCACTGCCCCCTCACTCACTGCCCCCCCCACCCACCGCCCTTCCCCACACACTGACCCCCCCACACACTGACCCCCCATACACTGCCCCCCCACTCACTGACCTCCCCCCACACACTGACCCCCCACTCACTGCCCCCCCACACACATCCCTCCCCCACACACTGCCCCCCACACACTGACCCCCCCACTCACTGCCCCCCCACATACTGACCCCCCACTCACTGCCCCCCCACTCACTGCCCCCCCACACACCGCCCTCCCCCACACACTGACCCCCGCCACACACTGGCCCCCCATTCACTGCCCCACCCCACTCACTGACCACCCCCCACACACTGACCCCCCACTCAGTGCCCCCCCCCACATCCCCACATACACTGTCCCCCCACAGTGCCCCCCCACACACTGCCCCCAACATACTGCCCCCTCCACACACCGCCCCCCCACACACTGCCCCCCCACACACTGCTCCCCCACACACCGCCCTCCCCCACACACTGCCCCCCACACACTGACCCCCCACACTCACTGACCCCCCCAACACACACTGCCCCCCCCACTCAGTGCCCCCCCCCACATCTCCACATACACTGCACCCCCCCACACACTGCCCCCCCACACACACTGCCCCCACACACAGTGCTTCCCCGACTCACTGCCACCCCACACACCGCCCTCCCCCACACACTGCCCCTCCCACACCCACTGTGCTCCCCACTCACTGACCCCCTCACACACACTGCCCCCACACTGCCCCCACACACTGCACCCCACATACTGCCCCATCACACTTCCCCCCCACACACTGCCCCTCACACACTTCCCCCCCACACACTGACCCCCCACACACTGCCCCCCCCACAACTGACCCCCTACGCACTGACCCCCCACACACTGACCCCCCCCACACACTCACCCCCACACACTGCCCCCCACACACTGACCCCCCCCACACTGAACCCCCCCACACATTGCCCCCCACACACTGACCCCCCACACACTGACCCCCCCCCAAACACTGACCCCCCACACACTGACCCCCCCACACACTGACCCCCCACACACTTCCCCCCTACACACTGACCCCCCACACACTGACCCCTCACACACTGACCCCCCCACACACTGCCCCCCCACACACTGCCTCCCCACACACACTGCCCCGTCAAACACTGCCCCTCCACACACTGCCCCCCCCACACACTGCCCCCCACACACTGCCCCTCCACACACACTGCACCCCCCACACACTGCTCCCCCACACATACTGCACTCCCCACACACGGCCCCCCCACTCACTGCCCCCCCACACACTGCCCCACTCATAGTGCCCTCCCACACACTGCCTCCCCAACAAACTGCCCCCCCACACACTGCCCCCCCTACACACAGCCCCCCCCCACACACTGCCCCACCCACAGTGCCCCCAACACACTTCCCCACCACACACTGCCCCCACACACAGTGCCTCCCCGACTCACTGCCCCCCCACACACCGCCCTCCCCCACACACTGCCCCTCCCACACCCACTGTGCTCCCCACTCACTGACCCCCTCACACACACTGCCCCCCCACACTGCCCCCACACACTGCACCCCACATACTGCCCCATCACACTTCCCCCCACACACTGCCCCCCACACGCTGCCCCCCCACACACTGACCCCCCACACACTGCCCCCCCACACACTGACCCCCTACGCACTGACCCCCCACACACTGACCCCCCCCACACACTGCCCCCCACACACTGACCCCCCCCACACTGACCCCTCCCACACATTGCCCCCCACACACTGACCCCCCACACACTGCCCCCCACACACTGACCCCCTACACACTGTCCCCCCTACACACTGCCCCCACCACACCCTGCCCCACTCACAGTGCCCCCCAACACACTTCCCCACCACACACTGCCCCCCACACACACTGCCCCCCCACACATTGCCCCCCCCCCACACACTGCACCCCTCACACACACTGCCCCCCGACACATACTGCACCCCCCCATACACTGCCCTCCACACACTGCCCTCCCACACACTGCCCCCCCACACACTGCCCCTCCACACACTGCCCCCCCACACACTGCACCCCCCACACACGGCCTCCCCACACAAACAGCCCCCTCAAACACTGCCCCTCCACACACTGCTCCCCCCACACTGACCCCTCACACACTGACCCCCCCACACACTGCGACCCACACACTGCCCCCCCACACATTGCCCCCCCACACACTTCCCCCCACACACTGCCCCCCCCACACACTGACGCCCCACACACTTCCCCACCACACATGGCCCCCACACACTGCGCCCCACACACTGCCCCCCACACACTGACCACCCACACACTGACCCCTCACACACTGACCCCCCCACACACTGCCCCCCCACACACTGCCCCCCCACACACTGCCCCCCCACACACTGCCCCCCACACACTGACCACCCACACACTGCCCCCCACACACTGCCTCACCACACACTGCCCCCCACACACTTCCCCCCACATACTGAACCTCCACACACTGACCCCCCACACACTGACCCCCCTCTCACTGCCCTCCCCACTCACTGCCCCCCCACACACCGCCCTCCCCCACACACTGACCCCCCCCACACACTGATCCCCCATACACTGCCCCCCCCACTCACTGACCACCCCCCACACACTGACCCCCCACTCAGTGCCCCCCCCACATCCCCACATACACTGTCCCCCCACAGTGCCCCCCCACACACTGCCCCCCAACACACTGCCCCCTCCACACACCGACCCCCCACACACTGCCCCCCCACACACTGCTCCCCCACACACCGCCCTCCCCCACACACTGCCCCCCACACACTGACCCCCCACACTCACTGACCCCCCCAACACACACTGCCCCCCCCACTCAGTGCCCCCCCCACATCTCCACATATACTGCACCCCCCCACACACTGCCCCCCCCACACACACTGCCCCTACACACAGTGCCTCCCCGACTCACTGCCACCCCACACACCGCCCTCCCCCACACACTGCCCCTCCCACACTCACTGTGCTCCCCACTCACTGACCCCCTCACACACACTGCCCCCCCACACTGCCCCCACACACTGCACCCCACTTACTGCCCCATCACACTTCCCCCCCACACACTGCCCCCCACACACTGCCCCCCCACACACTGACCCCCCACACACTGCCCCCCCACAACTGACCCCCTACGCACTGACCCCCCACACACTGACCCCCCCCACGCACTCCCCCCCCACACACTGCCCCCCACACACTGACTCCCCCACACTGAACCCCCCCACATATTGCCCCCCACACACTGACCCCCCACACACTGACCCCCCCAAACACTGACCCCCCACACACTGACCCCCCACACACTGATCCCCCACACACTTCCCCCCTACACACTGACCCCCCACACACTGACCCCTCACACACTGACCCCCCCACACACTGCCCCCCCACACACTGCCTCCCCACACACTTCCCCCCCACACACTGCCCCTCCCACACACTGCCCCCCCACACACTGCCCCCCACAACACTGACCCCCCACACACACTGCCCCCCACACATTGCCCCCCCCACAGTGCCCCCCCCACAAAGCCCCCCACACACACTGCACCCCCCCACACACTGCCCCCCCCACACACACTGCCCCCCCACACATCGCCCCCCCCACACACTGCACCCCTCACACACACTGCCCCCCGACACATAATGCACCCCCCCATACACTGCCCTCCACACACTGCCCCCCCACACACTGCCCCCCCACACACTGCCCCTCCACACACTGCCTGCCCACAAACTGCACCCCCCACACACTGCCTCCCCACACACACTGCCCCCTCAAACACTGCCCCTGCACACACTGCCCCCCCACACTGACCCCTCACACACTGACCCCCACACACTGCCCCCCCCACACACTGCCCCCCCCACACACTGACCCCCCACACACTGACCCCTCACACACTGACCCCCCACACACTGCCCCCCACACACTGCCCCCCCACACACTGTCCCCCCACACACTTCCCCCCACACACTGCCCCCCATACACTGCGCCCCACACACTGCCCCCCACACACTGACCACCCACACACTGACCCCCACACACTGCCCCCCCCACACACTGCCCCCCCCACACACTGACCCCCCACACACTGACCCCTCACACACTGACCCCCCACACACTGCCCCCCACACACTGCCCCCCCACACACTGTCCCCCCACACACTTCCCCCCACACACTGCCCCCCATACACTGCGCCCCACACACTGCCCCCCACACACTGACCACCCACACACTGACCCCCCACACACTGCCCCCCACACACTGCCCCCCCACACACTGCGCCCCACACACTGACCCCCACACACTGACCACCCACACACTGCCCCCCACACACTGCCCCCCCACACACTTCCCACCCACACACTGCCCCCCCACACACTGCCTCCCCACACACTGCACCCCCACACACTGCCCCCCACACTCTTCCCCCCACATACTGACCCCCCACACACTGACCCCCCACACACTGACCCCCACTCACTGCCCCCTCACTCACTGCCCCCCCCACCCACCGCCCTTCCCCACACACTGACCCCCCCACACACTGACCCCCCATACACTGCCCCCCCACTCACTGACCTCCCCCCACACACTGACCCCCCACTCACTGCCCCCCCACACACATCCCTCCCCCACACACTGCCCCCCACACACTGACCCCCCCACTCACTGCCCCCCCACACACCGCCCTCCCCCACACCCTGCCCCCCACACACTGACCTCCCCCCCACTCACTGACCCCCCCAACACACACTGCCTCCCCCACTCAGTGCCCCCCCACTTCCCCACATATACTGCCCCCCCACACTGCCCCCCCACACACTGCCCCCCCACAAACCGCCCCCCCACACACTGCCCCCCCACACACAGCCGCCTCCACAAACCGCCACCCACTCACTGCCCCCCACACACTGCCACCCCCCACACACACAGCCCCCCCATACACTGCCACCCCCCACACACACAGCCCCCCCACACACTGCCCCCCCCACACACTGCGCCCCCCACAATGTCCCCCCACACACTGTACCCCCACACACCGAGCCCCCCGCACACTGTCCCCTCCACAAACCACCCCCCAACCCCAACACACTTCCCCCCCACACACTGCCCCCCCCACTCAATGACCCTCCCCACACACCGCCCCCGCACAAACTGCCTCCCAACACACTGCCCCCCCACACACTGACCCCCCCCACTCACTGTCCCACCACACACTGCCGCCCCACTCACTGCCCTCCCACACACCGCCCCCCCCACACACTGCCCCCCCCACACACTGACCCCCCACACACTGCCCCCCCACACACTACCCCCCTCACCCATTGCCCCACCCACATACTGCCCCCCCCACACACTGCGACCCCACATACTGACCCCCCAACACACACTGCCCTCCCACACACTGCCCTCCACCCACAAACTGCCCCTCCCACACCCACTGCCCCCTCTACTCACTGACCCCGCCAACACTCACTGCCCCCACCCACACACTGCCCCCCCACACGCTGCCTCCCCCTTTGCCCCAACACTGACCCCAGCCCCATCCTCCACAGACTGTCCCATTCCTCATCACCCTCCCTGGCTCCCCGCTCCCAAAAGCTGCCTCCTACACACTGCTCCATCTCCACCCACTACAAATCCTCCACCCCCAATCCCTACATCATACCCCCATCCCTGCCCTTACCCCATACCCCCAACCATTTCCCCCACCCCCAACCTGACATGTATCTCATATTACTGTATATAACCTTATCTTACCATGCGAGACCAGACTGTAATTTGATATGACCTGTAACAATAAGCATACCTTATCACCAGGGGTGCACTTGCAGGAGACACACCATACCTGTCCCACTGAGGTATATAAAGGGAGGTCACTGGAGTGCTGGAATTAAAGGTGTAGGTCCTGAGTGACCTTGACTTCAGCATGTTTCTCGTGTGAGTCAGTGCATTAGAGTCAGGACTTAACAGTGGCGACGAGGATGGGATCACAGAATTTACAGAATGGCTACCAACAACTCAGATGAGAAATACAATGCTGGAGACAATTGGGATGACTTTATAGAAAGGCTCTAGCAAAGCTTTGTGACCAAAGACTGGTTAGGCGATGATAAGGCAGACAAGAGAAGACCAACTGTGGCTCGAAAATATACGCTTTAATGAAAGACCTGCTGACACCCGAGAAACCAGCAAGAAAGTCATTTGTGGAGTTGAGCACATTGGTGAGAGACCACCTGAAGCCAGCGAGCAGCCTACACATGGCCAGACACAGGTTCTACAACTACAGACGCTGTGTGGGCCAAAGCATACCCGGCTTCGTGGCGGAACTTCGGAGGCTGGCTAGTTCATGTGAGTTGCCTGATGAACTAAGGAGAGAAGTACTGAGTGACTTATTTATTGAAGGAGTAGGCCACGCAAGCATATTCCGAAACCTTATGGAGACTAAGAACTTGACTCTAGAGGCAGCAGCACTGGTCGCACAGCAGTTCTTGGCAGGCGAAGAAGAAACTAGGCTGATCTATACTTCGGGTACGACAACCAACGAGGCATCGGAACAAGGGGCTCACATTGTGAAACAAACCGCTACCCCCACGCACAGACAAAGGCAGGAGAGCAGGCCTTCAATAGCAGACAGTGGCGCCAGAAGCAATCAAAATCAAGGGCCACATGAACGGCCAATCACACCTCATCAACCCACAATACGAGCAATCAACAACAGATTGAGAGAAGCTCAAGGGAGATCAGCCAGACGCAGCTCATCCTTCGGAAACAATGGAAACGGTCTGTGTTGGAGATGTGGGGGAAGGCACTCAACCAGGGTGTGTCGATTTCAGCATGCCATTTGCAGAAACTGCAACTACACGGGGCATCTGGCTCGCATGTGCAGAAAAACAGCAGCTCAGCTGGTATACGAATCGGAAGGGTCGGAAAGCGGACCAGAAGACGGTTGGAACAGTGCACAGGACGCTGAGGTACAGCGGGTTAACACGATCAATGTCCACTGTTCTTACACCAATTATGATGAGGGTTCTACTCAATGGGATACCCGTCAACATGGAACTGGACACGGGGGCCAGTCAATCCCTCATGAGCGTTCAACAATTCGAACAGCTGTGGCCGCACAAAAGCAACAGACCAAAACTCACAAAGATCGACACCAAACTAAGGACCTATACTAAAGAAATCGTCCCAGTCCTTGGCAGCGCCATGCTCTCAGTCACACACAAAGGGATGGTACACCGACTTTCCCTGTGGATTGTCCCCGGGGATCTCCCAGCCCTGTTGGGGAGAAGCTGGCTCACAGAACTTAATTGTAAATGGGATGATGTTCACGCCACTTCATCAGAGGAATGGACCTCCTGCTCAACAGTTCTAAGCCGCTTTCAACATCTCTTTCAGCCAGGTGTGGGCACCTTTAAAGGGGCTAACGTTAGAATCTACATCACACAGAATGCCAGACCAGTCCATCACAAGGCTAGAGCTGTGCCTTATGTGATGAGGGAAAAGATTGAAAACGAACTGGACCGGCTTCTGCGGGAAGACATAATTTCTCCCATGGCATTCAGCGAAAGGGCAAGCCCCATCGTTCCCATCATTAAGCCTGATGGATCCTTGCGAATCTGTGGGGATTACAAGTCTACCATAAACAGAGTCTCCCGACAGGACCAATACCCGCTGCCCAGAGCGGAGGACCACGTTGGCTGGAGGAAAACTTTTCTTGAAACTAGATCTCACATCTGCGTATATGACGCAAGAACTGACCGAAGAGTCCAAGCTACTCACCACCATCAACACACATCGAGGCCTTTTTGTGTACAATCAATGCCCATTCGGCATCAGAATGGCAGCTGCTATATTCCAGCGCAACATGGAAAGTCTGCTCAAGTCCATCCCGGGGACGGTTGTGTTTCAAGATGACATACTCATCACGGACAGGGACACCGATTCTCATTTCCGCAATCTTGAGGAAGTACTAAGTTGATTGGATCGGGTAGGCCTAAGAGTTAAGAAATCCAAGTGTCTGTTTCTTGTGCCTGAGGTTGAATTTTTGGGCAGAAGGATTGCCGCTGATAGAATCCGCCCAACCGAATCCAAAACCGAAGCGATTCGCCTGGCACCCAGGCCCCGGAATGTCTCGGAACTGCGCGCCTTTCTCGGGCTACTCAATTACTTTGGGAACTTTATGCAGAACTTGAGCACGCTGCTGGAGTCTCTCCACGTGCTACTCAGAAAGGGGTGCGATTGGTTTTGGGGGGATGCAATAAGGCATGCAACCTTCGTTGTTCCAAGAGTGTTTTAGCCTTTTGTGACCCAGGTAAAAAGTTAGTCCTTACATGTGATGCATCAGCGTACGGGGTCGGGTGCGTTTTACAGCATGTCAATGATGCGGGTAAATTGCAGCCCATTGCTTATGACTCCAGGTCACTTTCGCAGGCGGAGCGCGGGTATGGTATGGTAGAGAAGGAGGCGCTCGCGTGCGTGTACGGTGTCAAAAAAATGTATCGATACCTTTTCGGGGCCAAGTTTGCATTAGAAACCGACCACAGCCCCTCACGTCCCTACTATCCGAGTGCAAGGCAATCAACGCCAACGCCTCGGCGCGCATTCAGCGGTGGGCACTCACGCTGGCGGCTTACGACTACACGATAAGGCACAGACCAGGCACAGACAACTGTGCCGACGCGCTTAGCAGGCTTCCCCTGGTGACCACAGAAGGGTCCGATGAACAGAACTGTGAGATGGTCATGGCAATCAATGCCTTTGAATCCACAGGTTCGCCCATGACGGCTCGCCAAATCAGAGCCTGGACGACCAGCGGCCCCACGTTATCTCTAATTAAAAGATGCGTTTTAACCGGTGACTGGGCAGAGGCTCGCGATGCCTGCCCTGAGGAGGTCAAACCCTTCCATAGGCGCATGCATGAACTCTCACTACAGGCAAACTGCCTGATGTGGGGTAGCCGAGTAGTTATGCCCTTACGAGGCAGGGAAGCATTTTTCCGGGAGCTCCATCGCGAGCACCCGGGGATCGTCCTTATGAAGGCCATAGCCAGATCTCATGTCTGGTGGCCTGGCATTGAAGCGGATAGGAGCTCTGCGTCCGTCGGTGCACCATTTGTGCCCAACTCAGAAATTCCCCCAGGTAGGCCCCCCTAAGCCCTTGGCCTTGGCCCACCAAACCGTGGTCGCGGGTGCATGTAGACTATGCGGGCCCATTCATGGGTAAAATGTTCCTTGCAGTCGTTGATGCATTTTCAAAATGGCTCGAGTGCACCATTTTAAACTCGAGCACCACCTCCACCACTGTGGAGAACCATGTTTGCAATGCACAGCATTCCTGACATATTGGTCAGTGATAATGGTCCGTGCTTCACCAGCGCAGAATTTCACGATTTTATAGTTGACCACGGTATTAATCATGTGAAGACAGCACCTTTAACGCCAGCCTCCAATGTCCAGGCGGAGCGAGCAGTGCAGATCATTAAACAGAATCCAAGGTCCCACGCTGCAGAGCCGCCTGTCGCGACTGCTGCTGGCATACAGATCTCGTCCACATTCGTTGACTGGGGTTCCCCCCGCGCAACTATTGATGAAACGAGCCTTAAAGAACAGGCTCTCGTTAATCCTCCCAGACATGCATGAAATTGTTGAGGCTAAGCCTCAAAAGCTAACTGAGTACCATGACCGAAATTCGAGGGGGAGATGGAATGAGATAGGGGACAAAGTGTTTGTGCTAAACTATGGCCGGGGTCCCAAATGGCTTGCAGAGACAGTAACAGGCAAAGAGGGAAACAGGCAACTGGTTGTACAAATGGACAATGGCCAAACCTGCCGGAGGCATGTAGACCAAGTAAAAAGTAGATTCACTGATAACACTGAAGAACCAGAGGCAGACTACAATGTGGAACTCACACCACAGACAGGTGGAACAACCTGAGAAAAGGACAGTCTCAACAGACAGCCCAGGCGAGATACCAGCAATCACACCGAACAAAACAGACAGCCCAGGCGAGATACCAGCAATCACACCGAACGAAAAACATGCACCAAGGCAAACAACTGAACAACAACTAAGATGCTCCACGTGAGAGCGCAGACCACCTGAGAGACTGAATCTATTAAGGCAATAAGACCTTGGGGGAGGGTGATGTCATGTATCTCACATTACTGTATATACAGTCATGCTATACATGACTGTAACTGGATATGACCTGTAACAATAAGCATACCTTACCACCAGGGGTGCACTTGCAGGAGACACTCCTTACCTGTCCCACTGAGGTATATAAAGGGAGGTCTCAGGCAAGTGCAGCACTGGAGAGCTGGAATTAAAGGTGCAGGACCTGAGTGACCTTGACTTCAGCATGTGTCTCGTGTAAGTCAGTACATTAGAGTCAGGACTTAACACAACCCACCCTCACCCCTGACCCCAACCCTGACCCCAACCTTACCCCCACTCCCTGCCCCCCTATGCTGCCCCACATCCTGCCCCTCCCCCCAACACACTACCCGTGCACTCTACACCCTCGCTCCATCCGTTAATACACCGAGCCTCTAGCCGGTGATGACCAATAATGCCCATCCTGCCGGTAATGCTCCGAGCCGCTAGCCGGTGATGACCAATAATGCCCACCCTGCCGGTAATGCTCCGAGCCGCTAGCCGGTGATGACCAATAATGCCCACCCTGCCGGTAATGCACCGAGCCACTAGCCGGTGATGACCAATAATGCCCACCCTGCCGGTATTGCTCCGAGTCGCTAGCCGGTGATGACCAATAATGCCCACCCTGCCAGTAATGCTCCGAGTCGCTAGCCGGTGATGACCAATAATGCCCATCCTGCCGGTAATGCTCCGAGCCGCTAGCCGGTGATGACCAATAATGCCCACCCTGCCGGTAATGCTCCGAGCCGCTAGCCGGTGATGACCAATAATGCCCACCCTGCCGGTAATGCACCGAGCCACTAGCCGGTGATGACCAATAATGCCCACCCTGCCGGTAATGCTCCGAGTCGCTAGCCGGTGATGACCAATAATGCCCACCCTGCTGGTAATGCTCCGAGCTGCTAGCCAGTGATGACCAGTAATGCCCACCCTGCCGGTAATGCCCCGAGCCACTGGCCGGTGATGTCCAATAATGCCCACCCTGCCGGTAATGCTCCGAGCCGCTAGCCGGTGATGACCAATAATGCCCACCCTGCCGGTAATGCACCGAGCCACTAGCCGGTGATGACCAATAATGCCCACCCTGCCGGTAATGCTCCGAGTCGCTAGCCGGTGATGACCAATAATGCCCACCCTGCTGGTAATGCTCCGAGCTGCTAGCCAGTGATGACCAGTAATGCCCACCCTGCCGGTAATGCTCCGAGCCGCTGGCCGGTGATGTCCAGTAATGCCCACCCTGCCGGTAATGCTCCGAGCCGCTGGACCCAGGATGACAATGACATCACCGTCATCAGTGACCCGTTTTCGTCCCGCAGCAAAAATTCGATTGCCCCCGTGAGGCTGCTGCGGGCAATGACCATACTGCCTCGCGGGTCGCGAACTCGGCTTCAGTCCGCTCACGCGCTGAATGTTAAAGGGGAGGTGTGACGCTGACAGTTAAAAAGTGTCCGACCTATCCTCTTGAAATGGCGGGATCCGTGCTGTCATGTTGTAGCCTGACGCCCCGCTCCCCTGTGGTGGAGTGGTTGCCCCTTCTCCTCGCTCGCGCCTCTCCGCATAGCGTTGGAAAATTCCAGCATTTAGCGTCCCAGTCCCGCCTCCGATAGGAATGGAGCCACGACATTGCCTGCCACAGGAAGTCCCGCCTCGCAGCTGGCCCCACCCCCAAACGGGTCACTGCCGAATATCACCTCCAATGGTCCCGACAACATCCTGGATGTCGTGCTGAAGACTTGTGCTCCAGAACTAGTCATGCCCATGGCCAAGCTGCTCCAGGTGTTTGGCCCAGGACATGGGGAGATCAGTTTATCCTTCATTTTGGTCCTAACTCACACCGAGTCCTGCTCTCCCATCACCCCCTGTGCTCGCTGCCCCATGTTCTAACTCGCACCGAGTCCCGCTAATCCATCACCCTCTGTGCTCGCTGTCCCATGTCCTAACTCACACCGAGTCCTGCTCACCCATCACCCAGTGTGCTCGCTGACCTACATTGGCTCCCAGTTAAGCAGCGCCTTGATTTCAAAATTCTCATCCTTGTTTGCAAATCCCTCCATAGCATCGCCCCTCCCTATCTCTGTAATCTCCTCCAGCCCCTACACCCCTCCTTATCTCTGTAATCTCCTCCAGCCCCTACACCCTCCCTATCTCTGTAATCTCCTCCAGCCCCACAACCCCCCGAGATATCTGCGCTCCTCTAATTCTGCCCTTCTGATCATCCCTGATAATAATCGCTCCACCATCAGTGGCAATGTCTTCTGTTGCTTGGGCCCTAAGCTCTGGTACTCCCTCCCTAAACCTCTCCGCCTCTCTACCTCTCTCTCCTCCTTCAAGACGCTCCTTAAAACCCCCCTCTTTGACCAAGCTTTTGGTCTACTTTCGGTGTCTAATTTTTTAATCCCGTAACACTCCTGTGAAGCACCTTGGGACACTTCACTATGCTAAAGACGCTATATAAAACAAGTTGTTGTTGATGTTCAGTAAGTAGTACCAGAGTTCCTGAACAGGCCCCGTTTGACATCCGATCCTAATTTGGTATTGAAGTCTGGTCTAAGTCTGATATTTTGGCACTGGTGGAAGCTGAGTTGGAACCTTGGAGTCAGTGCCTCAGTGTGTCTCAGTGCTTCAGTGTGTCTCAGTGTCCCATTGTCTCAGTGTGCCTCAGTGTCTCAGTGTGTCTCAGTGTCCCAGTGTGTCTCAGTCTCAGTTTGTCTCAGTGTGTCTCAGTGCCTCAGTGTGCCTCAGTATCCCATTGTCTCAGTGTGTCTCAGTGTCTCAGTGTGTCTCAGTGTCCCTCAGTGTCCCAGTGCTTCAGTGTCTCAGTGTCTCAGTTTGTCTCAGTGTGTCTCAGTGTCTCAGTATCTCAGTCTCAGTGTGTCTCAGTATCTCAGTTTGTCTCAGTGTGTCTCAGTGTCCCAGTATCTCAGTTTGTCTCAGTGTGTTTCAGTGTCCCAGTATCTCAGTGTCTCAGTTTGTCAAAAAATTAGACACCGAAAGTAGACAAAAAGCTTGGTCAAAGAGGGGGGTTTTAAGGAGCGTCTTGAAGGAGGAGAGCGAGGTAGAGAGGCGGAGAGGTTTAGGGAGGGAGTGCCAGAGCTTAGGGCCCAAGCAACAGAAGACATTGCCACTGATGGTGGAGCGATTATTATCAGGGATGATCAGGAGGGCAGAATTAGAGGAGCGCAGATATCTCGGGGGGTTGTGAGGCTGGAGGAGATTACAGAGATAGGGAGCAAGTACTTTTGAAGTGTCGTCACAGTTGTAATGTAGAAAACACGGCAGCAATATTGCGCACAGCAAGCTCCCACAAACAGCAAGGAAATAAATGACCAAATAATCTCTTCATTTTATTGATGGTTGTTGAGGGATCAATATCGGCCCAGGACACTGGGGAGTATGCCCCTGCTCGTCTTCGAAATAACACCCATGGGCTGTTTTATGTCCACCCGTGAGGGCAGACAGGGCCTCGGATTAACATCTCACCCCTCGGTGCTACGCTGAAGTGCCGGCCTGGATCACGTCCTGACGTTGCTGCAGTGACATGCACTGAGACACACTGAGACTGAGACACACTGAGACACTGAGACACATTGTGACACACTGAGACACTGAGACACACTGAGACATACTGAGACTGAGACACACTGAGACACTGAGACATACTGAGACATACTGAGACTGAGACACACTGAGACACTGAGACACACTGAGACACTGACACACTGAGATACACTGAGACACTGAGACATACTGAGACTGAGACACACTGAGACACTGAGACACACTGAGACACTGAGACACATTGTGACACACTGAGACACTGAGACACTGAGACACACTGATACACTGACACACTGAGACACACTGAGACTGAGACACATTGTGACACACTGAGACACTGAGACACATTGTGACACACTGAGACACTGAGACACTGAGACACACTGATACACTGACACACTGAGACACACTGAGACTGAGACATACTGAGACACTGAGACACACTGATACACTGACACACTGAGACACACTGAGACTGAGACACATTGTGACACACTGAGACACTGAGACACATTGTGACACACTGATACACTGACACACTGAGACACACTGAGACTGAGACATACTGAGACACTGAGACACACTGATACACTGACACACTGAGACACACTGAGACTGAGACACATTGTGACACACTGAGACACTGAGACACTGAGACATACTGAGACTGAGACACACTGAGACTGAGACACACTGAGACACTGAGACACTGAGACACACTGAGACACACTGAGACTGAGACACACTGAGACACTGAGACACACTGAGACACTGAGACACACTGATACACTGACACACTGAGACACACTGATACACTGACACACTGACACACTGAGACACTGAGACACACTGAGACATACTGAGACTGAGACACACTGAGATACTGAGACATACTGAGACTGAGACACTGAGATACTGAGACACATTGTGACACACTGAGACACTGAGACACTGAGACACACTGAGACATACTGAGACATACTGAGACATACTGAGACTGAGACACACTGAGACATACTGAGACATACTGAGACTGAGACACACTGAGACATACTGAGACATACTGAGACATACTGAGACTGAGACACACTGAGACATACTGAGACATACTGAGACATACTGAGACTGAGACACACTGAGACACTGAGACATACTGAGACATACTGAGACTGAGACACTGAGACACTGAGACACATTGTGACACACTGAGACACTGAGACACTGAGACACACTGAGACATACTGAGACATACTGAGACATACTGAGACTGAGACACACTGAGACATACTGAGACTGAGACACACTGAGACATACTGAGACATACTGAGACTGAGACACACTGAGACACTGAGACATACTGAGACTGAGACACTGAGACACTGAGACACATTGTGACACACTGAGACACTGAGACACTGAGACATACTGAGACTGAGACACACTGAGACATACTGAGACATACTGAGGCATACTGAGACTGAGACACACTGAGACATACTGAGACATACTGAGACTGAGACACACTGAGACACACTGAGACTGAGACACACTGAGACATACTGAGACTGAGACACACTGAGACATACTGAGACTGAGACACACTGAGACACTGAGACACATTGTGACACACTGAGACACTGAGACACACTGATACACTGACACACTGAGACACTGAGACACACTGAGACACTGAGACACTGAGACACACTGACACACTGAGACTGAGACACACTGAGACACTGAGAGACACTGAGAGACACTGTGAGACACTGAGACACTGACACTGAGACAAGCTGAGAGACACTGAGACACTGGGACACTGAGACACACTGAGACACTGAGGTACACTGAGACAATGGGAAACTGAGACACACTGAGACACTGAGGTACACTGAGAAAATGGGAAACTGAGACACACTGAGACTGAGACACACTGAGACACACTGAGATACTGGGACACTGAGACACACTGAGACAAACTGAGACACTGAGACACACTGAGACTGAGACACACTGAGACACACTGAGACATACTGAGACTGAGACACACTGAGACATACTGAGACATACTGAGACATACTGAGACTGAGACACACTGAGACATACTGAGACATACTGAGACATACTGAGACTGAGACACACTGAGACACTGAGACATACTGAGACATACTGAGACTGAGACACTGAGACACTGAGACACATTGTGACACACTGAGACACTGAGACACTGAGACATACTGTGACTGAGACACTGAGACACTGAGACACATTGTGACACACTGAGACACTGAGACACTGAGACACACTGAGACAGACTGAGACATACTGAGACTGAGACACACTGAGACATACTGAGACATACTGAGGCATACTGAGACTGAGACACACTGAGACATACTGAGACATACTGAGACTGAGACACACTGAGACACACTGAGACTGAGACACACTGAGACATACTGAGACTGAGACACACTGAGACATACTGAGACTGAGACACACTGAGACACTGAGACACATTGTGACACACTGAGACACTGAGACACACTGATACACTGACACACTGAGACACTGAGACACACTGAGACACTGAGACACTGAGACACACTGACACACTGAGACTGAGACACACTGAGACACTGAGAGACACTGAGAGACACTGTGAGACACTGAGACACTGACACTGAGACAAGCTGAGAGACACTGAGACACTGGGACACTGAGACACACTGAGACACTGAGGTACACTGAGACAATGGGAAACTGAGACACACTGAGACACTGAGGTACACTGAGAAAATGGGAAACTGAGACACACTGAGACACACTGAGACTGAGACACACTGAGACACACTGAGATACTGGGACACTGAGACACACTGAGACAAACTGAGACACTGAGACACACTGAGACTGAGACACACTGAGACACACTGAGATACTGGGACACTGAGACACACTGAGACAAACTGAGATACTGAGACACACTGAGACTGAGACACACTGAGACACACTGAGATACTGGGACACTGAGACACACTGAGACAAACTGAGACACTGAGACACTGAAGCACTGGGACACTGAGGGACACTGAGACACACTGAGACACACTGCGACACTGAGACACATTGAGACAATGGGACACTGAGGCACACTGAGGCACTGAGACACACTGAGACAAACTGAGACTGAGACACACTGGGACACTGAGACACACTGAGACACTGAGGCACACTGAGACAATGAGACACTGAGACACACTGAGGCACTGAGACACACTGAGACAAACTGAGACTGAGACACACTGGGACACTGAGACACTGAGACACTGAGACACAGAGACACTGAGAACACACTGAGACACACACTGAGACACTGAGAGACATTGAGACACTGAGACAAAGTGAGACACACTGAGACGCACTGAGACACTGAGACACACTGGGACAAAGTGAGACACACTGAGACACTGAGACACTGAGACAAAGTGAGACACACTGAGACACTGAGACACACTGAGACACACTGAGAAACTGAGACACACTGAAACACTGAGACACACTGAGACACACTGAGAGACTGAGACACACTGAGACACTGTGTAAAGTCCTGACCATGCAGTACAGACTTACAGGAGGCACATGCTGAACCTGCACCTTTATTTCACAGCTCTCGAGTGCCACACTTGCCTGAGACCTGCCTTTATATACCTGTGTGGAACAGGTATGCAGTGTCTCCTGCAAGTGCACCTCTGGTGGTAAAGTATGCTTGTGGTTACAGGTCATATCCAGTTACAGTCATGCATAGCATGGTAAGATACAGTTATATACAGTAGTGTGAGATACATGACATCACCCTCCCCCAAGGTCTTATTGTCTTTATAGGTTCAGTCTCTCAGGTGATCTATGCTCTCGCTTGGAGCATCTTAGTTGTGGTTCAGTTGTTTGCCTTGGTGCCTGTTTTTCTTTCGGTGTGATTGTTGGTATCTCACCTGGGCTGTCTGTTTCATTCCGTATGATTGCTGGTACCTCGCCTGGACTGTCTGTTGAGATTGCCCTTTCCTCAGGTTGTTCCCTCTGTCTGTCCACCAGGTGTGGTGTGAGTTCCACATTGTAGTCTGCCTCTGGTTCTGCAGTATTGTTGGTGAATTTACTTTTTACTTGGTCTACATGCCTCCAGCAGGTTTGGCCATTGTCCATTTGTACAACCAGTAGCCTGTTTCCTTCCTTGCCTGTTACTGTCGCTGCAAGCCATTTGGGACCCCTGCCATAGTTGAGCACAAACACTTTGTCCCCTATCTCATTCCATCTCCCCTTCGAATTTTGGTCATGGTACTGTTAGCTTCCGGCACTTTGCCTCAACAATTTCATGCATGTCTGGGAGGATTAACGAGAGCCTAGACTTTAAGGTCCGTTTCATCAATAGTTGCGCGGGGGGATCCCCAGTCAACGAATGTGGATGAGATCTGTATGGCAGCCGCAGTCGCGACAGGTGGCTCTGCAGCATGGGACCTTGGATTTTTAGCATGCCTTGTTTAACGATTTGCACTGCTCGCTCCACCTGGCCATTGGAGGCCGGCTTGAACGGTGCCGTCTTAACATGATTTATGCCGTGGTCAACTATAATATCTTAAAATTCTGTGCTGGTGAAGCACGGACCATTATCACTGACCAATATGTCAGGAATTCCGTGCGTTGCAAACATGGTTCTAAGGCTCTCCACAGTGGTGGAGGTGTTGCTCGAGTTTAAAATGGTGCACTCGATCCACGTTGAAAATGCATCGACGACTATGAGGAATATTTTGCCCATGAACAGGTTGAACAGGTCCACATAGTCTACATGCACCCGCGACCACCGTTTGGTGGGCCAGGGGCTTGGGTGGCCTCCCTTTTGGCATTTACACGAGTCACCTGGTCACAGTTTCATGTCACGTGATTCCATGAATTGAAATTTTATGAGTCCTTCATCTCCTCCAAAGTAAAACCAAATAACCCAAGGTTACTGAGTTGGGCACAAATGGTGCACCGCCGGACGCAGAGCTCCAAGTCCGCGTCAATGCCAGGCCACCAGACGTGGGATCTGGCTATGGCCTTCATAAGTACGATCCCCGGGTGCTCGCAGTGGAGCTCCCGGACAAACGCCTCTCTGCCTCGCAAGGGCATAACTACTCGGCTGCCCCACATCAGGCAGTCTGCCTGTAGTGATAGTTCATGCATGCGCCTATGGAAAGGTTTGATCTCCTCGGGGCAGGCATTGCAGGTCTCTGCCCAGTCACCAGTTAAATCATATCTTTTGACTAAGGATAACGTGGGGTCGCTGGCCGTCCAGACTCTGATTTGACGACCGTCATGGGCGAACCTGTGGATTCAAAGGCATTGATTGCCATGACCATCTCACAGTCCTGTTCGTCGGACCCTTCCGTGGTCGTCAGGGGTAGCCTGCTAAGCGCATCGGCACAGTTGTCTGTGCCTGGTCTGTGTCTTGTTGTGTAGTCGTAACACGCCAGCATGAGTGCCCACTGCTGAATGCGCGCCGAGGCATTGGCGTTTATTGTCCTGCACTTGGATAGCAGGGACGTGAGGGGTTTGTGGTCAGCTTCGAACGCGAACTTGGCCCCGAAAAGGTATCGATACATTTTTTTGACACCATACACGCATGCGAGCGCCTCCTTCTCTACCATGCCGTACCCGCGCTCCGCCCGCGAAAGTGACCTGGAGGCATGAACAATGGGTTGTAATTTACTCGCATCATTGACATGCTGTAAAACACACCCGACCCTGTACGCTGACATATCACATGTAAGAATTAGCTTTTTACCTGGGTCGAAAAAGGCTAAAACACTCTTGGAACATAGAAGGTTGCGTGCCTTATTGAAGGCGCGTTCTTGGGCGTTCCCCCAAAACCAATCGCACCCCTTTCTGAGTAGCACGTGGAGAGGCTCCAGCAGCGTGCTCAAGTTTTGCATAAAGTTCCCAAAGTAATTGAGTAGCCCGAGAAAGGCACGCAGTTCCGAGACATTCCTGGGCCTGGGTGCCAGGCGAATCGCTTCGGTTTTGGATTCGGTTGGGCGGATTCTATCAGTGGCAATCCTTCTGCCCAAAAATTCAATCTCAGGCGCGAGAAACAGACACTTGGATTTCTTAACTCTTAGGCCTACCCGATCCAATCGACTTAGTACTTCCTCAAGATTGCGGAGATGAGAGTCGGTGTCCCTGCCCATGATGAGTATGTCATCTTGAGACACACTGATTCATTGAGAGACACTGAGACACACAGAGACACACTGAGACTGAGACACACTGAGATACTGAGACAAACTGAGACACACTGAGACACGCTGAGACACACTGAAACACACTGAGACACTGAGACACAGAGACACACTGAGACACACTGAGTCATAGAAACATAGAAACATAGAAAATAGGTGCAGGAGTAGGCCATTAGGCCCTTCTAGCCTGCACCGCCATTCAATGAGTTCATGGCTGAACATTCAACTTCAGTACCCCATTCCTGCTTTCTCGCCATACCCCTTGATCCCCCTAGTAGTAAGGACCTCATCTAACTCCTTTTTGAATATATTTAGTGAATTGGCCTCAACAACTTTCTGTGGTAGAGAATTCCACAGGTTCACCACTCTCTGGGTGAAGAAGTTTCTCCTCATCTCGGTCCTAAATGGCTTACCCCTTATCCTCAGACTGTGACCCCTGGTTATGGACTTCCCCAACATTGGGAACATTCTTCCTGCATCTAACCTGTCTAACCCCGTCAGAATTTTAAATGTTTCTATGAGGTCTCCTCTCATTCTTCTGAACTCCAGTGAATACAAGCCCAGTTGATCCAGTCTTTCTTGATAGGTCAGTCCCGCCATCTCGGGAATCAGTCTGGTGAACCTTCGCTGCACTCCCTCAATAGTAAGAATGTCCTTCCTCAGGTTAGGAGACCAAAACTGTGCACAATACTCCAGGTGTGGCCTCACCAATGCCCTGTACAACTGTAGCAACACCTCCCTGCCCCTGTACTCAAATTCCCTTGCTATGAAGGCCAACATGCCATTTGCTTTCTTAACCGCCTGCTGCACCTGCATGCCAACCTTCAATGACTGATGTACCATGACACCCAGGTCTCTTTGCACCTCCCCTTTTCCTAATCTGTCACCATTCAGATAATAGTCTGTCTCTCTGTTTTTACCACCAAAGTGGATAACCTCACATTTATCCACATTATACTTCATCTGCCATGCATTTGCCCACTCACCTAACCTATCCAAGTCGCTCTGCAGCCTCACAGCATCCTCCTCGCAGCTCACACTGCCACCCAACTTATTGTCATCCGCAAATTTGGAGATATTACATTTAATCCCCTCATCTAAATCATTAATGTACAGTGTAAACAGCTGGGGCCCCAGCACAGAACCTTGCGGTACCCCACTAGTCACTGCCTGCCATTCTGAAAAGTACCCATTTACTCCTACTCTTTGCTTCCTGTCTGACAACCAGTTCTCAATCCATGTCAGCACACTACCCCCAATCCCATGTGCTCTAACTTTGCACATCAATCTCTTGTGTGGGACTTTGTCGAACGCCTTCTGAAAGTCCAAATATACCACATCAACTGGTTCTCCCTTGTCCACTCTACTGGAAACATCCCCAAAAAATTCCAGAAGATTTGTCAAGCATGATTTCCCTTTCACAAATCCATGCTGACTTGGACCTATCATGTCACTTCTTTCCAAATGCACTGCTATGACATCCTTAATTTTTGATTCCATTATTTTACCCACTACCGATGTCAGGCTGACCGGTCTATAATTCCCTGTTTTCTCTCTCCCTCCTTTTTTAAAAAGTGGGGTTACATTGGCTACCCTCCACTCTATAGGAACTGATCCAGAGTCAATGGAATGTTGGAAAATGACTGTCAATGCATCCACTATTTCCAAGGCCACCTCCTTAAGTACTCTGGGATGCAGTCCATCAGGCCCTGGGGATTTATCGGCCTTCAATCCCATCAATTTCCCCAACACAATTTCCCGGCTAATAAGGATTTCCCTCAGTTCCTCCTCCTTACTAGACCCCCCGACCCCTTTTATAACCGGAAGGTTGTTTGTGTCCTCCTTCGTGAATACCGAACCAAAGTACTTGTTCAATTGGTCCGCCATTTCTTTGTTCCCCGTTATGACTTCCCCTGATTCTGACTGCAGGGGACCTACATTTGTCTTTACTAACCTTTTTCTCTTTACATATCTATAGAAAGTTTTGCAATCCGTCTTAATGTTCCCTGCAAGCTTCTTCTCATACTCCATTTTCCCTGCCCTAATCAAACACTTTGTCCTCCTCTGCTGAGTTCTAAATTTCTCGCAGTCCCCAGGTTCGCTGCTATTTCTGGCCAATTTGTATGCCACTTCCTTGGCTTTAATACTATCCCTGATTTCCCTTGATAGCCACGGTTGAGCCACCTTCCCTTTTTTATTTTTATGCCAGACAGGAATGTACAATTGTTGTAGTTCATCCATGCGGTCTCTAAATGTCTGCCATTGCCCATCCACAGTCAACCCCTTAAGTATCATTCGCCAATCCATCCCAGCCAATTCACGCCTCATACCTTCAAAGTTAGCCTTCTTTAAGTTCTGGACCATGGTCTCTGAATTAACTGTTTCATTCTCCATCCTAATGCAGAATTCCACCATATTATGGTCACTCTTCCCCAAGGGGCCTCGCACAACGAGATTGCTAATTAATCCTCTCTCATTACATAACACCCAGTCTAAGATGGCCTCCCCCCTAGTTGGTTCCTCGACATATTGGTCTAAAAAACCATCCCTTATGCACTCCAGAAAATCCTCCTCCACCGTATTGCTTCCAGTTTGGTTAGCCCAATCTATGTGCATATTAAAGTCACCCATTATAACTGCTGCACCTTTATTGCATGCACCCCTAATTTCCTGTTGATGCCCTCCCGAACATCACTACTACTGTTTGGAGGTCTGTACACAACTCCCACTAACGTTTTTTGCCCTTTGGTGTTCTGCAGCTCTACCCATATAGATTCCACATCATCCAAGCTAATGTCCTTGAGACACACTGAGACACACTGAGACACTGAGACACACAGAGACACACTGAGACACTGAGACACACTGAGACACACAGAGACACACTGAGACACTGAGACACACTGAGACACACAGAGACTGAGACACACTGAGAGACACTGAGACACACTGAGACACTCGGAGACACACGGAGACACTGAAATACACAGAGACACACTGAGACGCACTGAGACACTGAGACGCACCGAGACACAAAGAGACACTGAGACACACTGAGACACTGAGATACTAAGACACACTGAGACACTGAGATACACAGAGACAGAGACACATTGAGAGACACTGAGACACTGAGACACACTGAGACACAGAAAAACTGAGACACTGACACACTGAGACACTGAGACACACTGAGACACACTGAGAAACACTGAGACACACTGAGACAAACTGTGATACACTGAGAAACTGAGACACACTGAGACACACGGAGACAAACTGAGACACACTGAGACACACTGTGCTACACTGAGACACTGAGAGACACTGAAACACTGAGACACATTGAGACAAACTGAGACACACTGAGACACTGAGACACACTGAAACAACCTGAGACACTGAGACACACACACACGCTGAGACACTGAGATACACTGAGACATTGAGACACACTGAGACATACAGACACATTGAGACACTGAGATACACTGAGACATTGAGACACATTGAGACACTGAGACACTGAGACACACTGAAACACTGAGACACACTGAGACACTGAGACACACTGAGACACCGACACACACTGAGACACTGAGACACACTGAGACAAACTGAGGCACACTGAGGCACACTGAGACACAGCAAAGAATGACAAAGAAACCAATAAGAAAGGAAAGTTAGATTATGAAAGTAAACTTACGCAAAACATAAAAACAGATAGTAAAAGCTTTTACTGATATATAAAACGGAAAAGAGTGACTAAAGTAGTCTTAGAAGATGAGGAGGGGGATTTAATAATGGGAAATGTGGAAATGGCTGAGCCCTTAAACAATTATTTTGCTTCGGTCTTCACAGTGGAAGACACAAAAACCATGCCAAAAATTGCTGGTCACGGGAATGTGGGAAGGGAGGACCTTGAGATAATCACTATCACTAGTGGGGTAGTGCTGGACAGGCTCATGGGACTCAAGGTAGACAAGTCCCCTGGCCCTGATGAAATGCATCCCAGGGTTTTAAAAAAGATGGCGGAAGTTATAGCAGATGCATTCGTTATAATCTACCAAAATTCGCTGGACTCTGGGGAGGTACCAGCGGATTGGAAAGCAGCTAATGTAATGCCTCTGTTTAAAAAAGAGGGCAGACAAAAGGCAGGTAACTATAGGCCGGTTAGTTTAACATCTGTCGTGAGGAAAATGCTTGAAGCTATCATTAAGGAAGAAATAGCGGGACATCTAGATAGGAATCGTGCAATCAACCAGACGCAACATGGATTCATGAAGGAGAAATCATGTTTAACTAATTTACTGGAATTCTTTGAGGATATAATGAGCATGGTAGATAGAGGTGTACCGATGGATGTGGTGTATTTGGATTTCCAAAAGCATTCGATAAGGTGCCACACAAAAGGTTACTGCAGAAGATAAAGGTACACGGAGTCAGAGGAAATGTATTAGCATGGATAGAGAATTGGCGAACTAGCAGAAAGCAGAGAGTCGGGATAAATGGGTCCTTTTCGGGTTGGCAATCGGTGGTTAGTGGTGTGCCACAGGGATCGGTGCTGGGACCACATCTGTTTACAATATACATAGATGACCTGGAAGAGGGGACAGAGTGTAGTGCAACAAAATTTGCAGATGAGACAAAAATTAGTGGGAAAGCGAGTTGTGTATAGGACACAGAGAGGCTGCAAAGAGATTTAGATAGATTAAGCGAATGGGCTAAGGTTTGGCAGATGGAATACAATGTCGGAAAATGTGAGGTCATCCACCTTGGAAAAAAAACAGTAAAAGGGAATATTATTTGAATGGGGAGAAATTACAACATGCTGCGGTGCAGAGGGACCTGGGGATCCTTGTGCATGAATCCCAAAAAGTTAGTTTGCAGGTGCAGCAGGTAATCAGGAAGGCGAATGGAATGTTGGCCTTCATTGCGAGAGGGATGGAGTACAAAAGCAGGGAGGTCCTGCTGCAACTGTACAGGGTATAGGTGAGGCCACACCTGGAGTACTGTGTGCAGTTTTGCTAATGTTACTTAAGGAAGGATATACTAGCTTTGGAGGGGGTACAAAGATGATTCACTCGACTGATTCCGGAGATGAGGGGGTTACCTTATGATGATAGATTGAGTAGACTGGGTCTTTACTTGTTGGAGTTCAGAAGGATGAGGGGATCTTATAGAAACATTTAAAATAATGAAAGGGATAGACAAGATAGAGGCAGAGAGGTTGTTTCCACTGGTCGGGGAGACTAGAACTAGGGGGGCACAGCCACAAAATACGGGGGAGCCAATTTAAAACCGAGTTGAGAAGGAATTTCTTCTCCCAGAGGGTTGTGAATCTGTGGAATTCTCTGCCCAACGAAGCAGTTGAAGCTAGCTCATTGAATGTATTCAAATCACAGATAGATAGATTTTTAACCAATAAGGGAATTAAGGGTTATGGGGAGCGGGCAGGTAAGTGGAGCTGAGTCCACAGCCAGAGCAGCCATGATCTTGTTGAATGGCGGAGCAGGCTCGAGGGGCTAGATGGCCTAGTCCTGATCCTAATTCTTATGTTCTTATGTTCTACGTTCTTATGTACACTGAGACACAGAGACACACTGACACACTGAGACACACTGAGACACACTGAAACACTGAGACACACAGACACACTGAGACACAGACACACTGAGACACGCTGAGACACACTGACACACTGAGACACACTGAGACACAGACACACTGAGACACGCTGAGACACACTGACACACTGAGACACACTGAGACACAGACACACTGAGACACGCTGAGACACACTGATACACTGAGTCACACTGAGAGACACAGACAAACTGAGAAAAACTGAGACACACTGACACACTGAGATACACTGAGACACACAGACAAATGGAGACACACTGAGACACACTGAGACACACTGACACACACTGACACAAAGAGACACGCTGAGACACACTGAGACAAACTGAGACACACTGAGGCTCTATAACACAATGGGAGAAACACTGAGACACACTGAGACACTGAGACACACTGACACACTGAGACACTGAGACACACAGACACACTGAGACACACTGAGACAAACTGAGAGACACAGAGACACTGAGACACACTGAGACAAACTGGGACACACTGAGACACACTGAGACACACTGAGAAACTGAGACACACTGAGATACACTGAGACACTGTGACATACTGAGACATACTGAGATACTGGAACACACTGGGACACACTGAGACAAACTGAGACAAACTGGGACACACTGAGACACACTGAGACACACTGAGAAAAACCGAGACACACTGAGACACTGAAACAAACTGAGACACTGAGACACACAGAGACACTGAGAGACACTGAGACTCTGAGACACTGTGGCACACTGAGACACACTGAGAGACTGAGACACACTGAGACACTGAGACACATTGAGACACACAGACATACTGAGACACACTGAGACAAACTGAGAGACACAGAGACACTGAGACACTGAGAAACACAGAGACACATTGAGACGCATGGACACACAGACACACGGACACACTGAGACACACTGAGAAACTGAGACACACTGAGACACTGTGACATACTGAGACATACTGAGGTACTGGAACACACTGGGACACACTGAGACAAACTGAGATAAACTGAGACACACTGAGACACACTGAGAAAAACCGAGACACGCTGAGACACTGAGACAAACTGAGACACTGAGACACACTGAGACACTGAGACACGCTAAGACACACTGAGATACACTGAGACACACTGAGACACTGTGACACACTGAGACACACTAAGATACTAAGACACACTGACACACTGAGACACTGAGACACACATACACACTGAGACGCACTGAGACAAACTGAGAGATACAGAGACACACTGAGACACACTGAGAGACACTGAGACACTGAGACACACTGAGACACGCTGAGACACGCTGAGACACTGAGACACTGAGATACATTGAGACACTGAGACACTGAGACACATTGAGACACACTGAGACAAACTGAGATACAGAGACACTGAGACACACTGAGACACTGAGACATACAGGGACACACTGAGACATACTGGGATACACTGTGACACACTGGGACACACGGAAACACACGGAGACACACTGAGACAAACTGAGACACACTGAGACACTGAGACACTGAGACACATTGAGACACACTGAGACAAAGTGAGACAAACTGAGACACACTGAGATACACTAAGAGACACTGAGACACATTGACACACTGAGACACACTGAGACACTGAGACATACTGGGAATACACTGGGACACACTGAGATACACTGAGACAAACTGAGACACACTGAGACACGCTGAGACACGATGAGACACACTGAAACAACTTGAGACACATTGAGACACTAAGACACTGTGACACACTGAGACACTGTGACATACTGAGACATACTGAGACACACTGAGACACTGTGACACACTGAGATACTGGGACACACTGAGAAACACTGAGATACAGGGACACACTGGGACACAATGAGACAAACTGAGACCACACTGAGACACACTGAGGCACTGAGACACTCTGACACACTGAGATACACTGAGATATGCTGAGACACACTGAGATACATTGAAACACTGAGACACTGTGACACACTGATACACCGAGACACTGAGATACACTGAGACACTGAGACACACTGAGACACTGAGGCACAGCGACACATTGAGACACACTGAGACACACTGAGACAAACTGAGATACAGAGACACTGAGACACACTGAGACACGCTGAGACACACTGACACACTGAGATACACTGAGACACTGAGGCACAGAGACACATTGAGACACACTGAGACACACTGAGACAAACTGAGATACAGAGACACTGAGACACACTGAGACACTGATACATACAGCGACACACTGAGACAAACTGAGATACAGAGACACTGAGACACACTGAGACACTGATACATACAGGGACACACTGAGACACACTGGGACACACTGGGACACATGGAGAAACACGGAGACACACGGAGACACACTGAGACAAACTGAGACACACTGAGACACTGAGACACACTGAGACACACGGAGACAAACTGAGACACACTGAGACACACTGAGACACTGAGACACTGAGACACATTGAGACACACTGAGACACAATAAGACAAACTGAGACACACTGAGACACACTGAGACATACAGAGACACACTGAGACACTGGAACACTGAGGCAAACTAAGATACACTGAGACACTGAGAGACACTGTGACACATTGAGACACACTGAGACACTTAGACACTGAGATAAACTGTGACATTGAAACACACTGTGGCACACTGAGACACACGGTGACACACTGAGCCACTGAGATTCTGAGACAATCAGAGACACACTGACAAACTGAGACACACTGAGACGCTGAGACACAATGAGACACACTGACACAGAGAGACACACTGAGACACTGAGACATACTGTGACACTATGAGACACACTGAGACACTGAGAAACTGAGACAAACTGAGACACACTGAGACACTGGGTCAATGAGACAAACTGAGACACTGAGGCACACTAAGACACACTGAGACACACTGACACACTGAGATATACTGAGGCACTGAGACACTGTGACACACTGAGACACACTAAGATACTAAGACACACTGACACACTGAGACACTGAGACACACATAGTCACTGAGACACACTGAGACACTGAGACACACTGAGACACACTGAGATACACTGAGACAAACTGAGACACACTGAGACACTCTGAGACACTGAGACAGGCTGAGACAAACTGTGACACTGAGACACACTGAGACACAGTGAGACAAACTGAGACAAACTGAGATACACTGAGAGACACTGAGACACATTGACACACTGAGACACACTGAGAGACACTGAGACACACTGAGACACTGAGACACTGAGACATACTGGGAATACACTGGGACACACTGAGATACACTGAGACAAACTGAGACATACTGAGACACGCTGAGACACGATGAGACACACTGAAACAACTTGAGACACACTGAGACACTGAGACACTGTGACACACTGAGACACTGTGACATACTGAGACATACTGAGACACACTGAGACACTGTGACACACTGAGATACTGGGACACACTGAGAAACACTGAGATACAGGGACACACTGGGACACAATGAGACAAACTGAGACCACACTGAGACACACTGAGACACTGAGACACTCTGACACACTGAGAAAATGAAACACATTGAGACATTGAGAGACACTGACACACTGAGACACTGTGACACACTGAGACACTGAGACACACTGAGACAAAATGAGACAAAATGAGACACATTGAGACACACTGAGACACACTGAGGCACGCTGAGACACACTGAGATACACTGAGACACACTTAGACACTGTGACACACTGAGATACACTAAGATACTAAGACACACTGACACACTGAGACACTGAGACACACATACACACTGAGACGCACTGAGACAAACTGAGAGATACAGAGACACACTGAGACACACTGAGAGACACTGAGACACACTGACACACTGAGACACTGAGATACACTGAGACACTGACACACTGAGACACATTGAGACACACTGAGACACACTGAGACAAACTGAGATACAGAGACACTGAGACACACTGAGACACTGAGACATACAGGGACACACTGAGACATACTGGGACACACTGTGACACACTGGGACACACGGAGACACACGGAGACACACTGAGACAAACTGAGACACTGAGACATTGAGACACACTGAGACACAGTGATACAAACTGAGACACACTGAGATACACTGAGAGACACTGAGACACATTGACACACTGAGACACACTGAGAGACACTGAGACACACTGAGACACACTGAGACACTGAGACACTGAGACATACTGGGAATACACTGGGACACACTGAGATACACTGAGACAAACTGAGACATACTGAGACACGCTGAGACACGATGAGACACACTGAAACAACTTGAGACACACTGAGACACTGTGACACACTGAGACACTGTGACATACTGAGACATACTGAGACACACTGAGACACTGTGACACACTGAGATACTGGGACACACTGAGAAACACTGAGATACAGGGACACACTGGGACACAATGAGACAAACTGAGACCACACTGAGACACACTGAGACACTGAGACACTCTGACACACTGAGACACTGAAACACACTGAGACATTGAGAGACACTGACACACTGAGACACTGTGACACACTGAGACACTGAGACACACTGAGACACACTGAGACACGCTGAGACACACTGAGATACACTGAGACACACTTAGACACTGTGACACACTGAGATACTGGGACACACTGAGAAACACTGAGATACAGGGACACACTGGGACACAATGAGACAAACTGAGACCACACTGAGACACACTGAGACACTGAGACACTCTGACACACTGAGACACTGAAACACACTGAGACATTGAGAGACACTGACACACTGAGACACTGTGACACACTGAGACACTGAGACACACTGAGACACTGAGACACACTGAGACAAAATGAGACAAAATGAGACACATTGAGACATACTGAGACACACTGAGACACACTGAGACACGCTGAGACACACTGAGATACACTGAGACACACTTAGACACTGTGACACACTGAGATACACTAAGATACTAAGACACACTGACACACTGAGACACTGAGACACACATACACACTGAGATGCACTGAGACAAACTGAGAGATACAGAGACACACTGAGACACACTGAGAGACACTGAGACACACTGACACACTGAGACACTGAGATACACTGAGACACTGAGACACATTGAGACACACTGAGACACACTGAGACAAACTGAGATACAGAGACACTGAGACACACTGAGACACTGAGACATACAGGGACACACTGAGACATACTGGGACACACTGTGACACACTGGGACACACGGAGACACACTGAGACAAACTGAGACACACTGAGACACTGAGACACACTGAGACATACTGAGACAAACTGAGACACACTGAGACACTGAGACATTGAGACACACTGAGACACAGTGAGACAAACTGTGACACACTGAGACACTGAGACACACTGAGACACATTGACACACTGAGACACACTGAGAGACACTGAGACACACTGAGACACACTGAGACACTGAGACACTGAGACATACTGGGAATACACTGGGACACACTGAGATACACTGAGACAAACTGAGACATACTGAGACACGCTGAGACACGATGAGACACACTGAAACAACTTGAGACACACTGAGACACTGAGACACTGTGACACACTGAGACACTGTGACATACTGAGACATACTGAGACACACTGAGACACTGTGACACACTGAGATACTGGGACACACTGAGAAACACTGAGATACAGGGACACACTGGGACACAATGAGACAAACTGAGACCACACTGAGACACACTGAGACACTGAGACACTCTGACACACTGCGACACTGAGACACACTGAGACATTGAGAGACACTGACACACTGAGACACTGAGACACACTGAGACACTGAGACACACTGAGACACACTGAGACAAAATGAGACACATTGAGACACACTGAGACACACTGAGACACACTGAGAGACACAGAGACACTGAGACACACTGAGACAAACTGAGACACACAGAGCCACACTGAGACACACTGACACACACTGACACACACTGACACGCTGAGACAAACTGAGACAAACTGAGACACACTGAGATACACTGAGATATGCTGAGACACACTGAGATACATTGAAACACTGAGACACTGTGACACACTGATACACCGAGACACTGAGATACACTGAGACACTGAGACACACTGAGACACTGAGGCACAGAGACACATTGAGACACACTGAGACACACTGAGACAAACTGAGATACAGAGACACTGAGACACACTGAGACACGCTGAGACACACTGACACACTGAGATACACTGAGACACTGAGGCACAGAGACACATTGAGACACACTGAGACACACTGAGACAAACTGAGATACAGAGACACTGAGACACACTGAGACACGCTGAGACACACTGACACACTGAGATACACTGAGACACTGAGGCACAGAGACACATTGAGACACACTGAGACACACTGAGACAAACTGAGATACAGAGACACTGAGACACACTGAGACACTGATACATACAGGGACACACTGAGACAAACTGAGATACAGAGACACTGAGACACACTGAGACAAACTGAGATACAGAGACACTGAGACACACTGAGACACACTGAGACAAACTGAGATACAGAGACACTGAGACACACTGAGACACTGATACATACTGGGACACACTGAGAAACACTGAGATACAGGGACACACTGGGACACAATGAGACAAACTGAGACCACACTGAGACACACTGAGACACTGAGACACTCTGACACACTGAGAAAATGAAACACATTGAGACATTGAGAGACACTGACACACTGAGACACTGTGACACACTGAGACACTGAGACACTGAGACACACTGAGACAAAATGAGACAAAATGAGACACATTGAGACACACTGAGACACACTGAGGCACGCTGAGACACACTGAGATACACTGAGACACACTTAGACACTGTGACACACTGAGATACACTAAGATACTAAGACACACTGACACACTGAGACACTGAGACACACATACACACTGAGACGCACTGAGACAAACTGAGAGATACAGAGACACACTGAGACACACTGAGAGACACTGAGACACACTGACACACTGAGACACTGAGATACACTGAGACACTGACACACTGAGACACATTGAGACACACTGAGACACACTGAGACAAACTGAGATACAGAGACACTGAGACACACTGAGACACTGAGACATACAGGGACACACTGAGACATACTGGGACACACTGTGACACACTGGGACACACGGAGACACACGGAGACACACTGAGACAAACTGAGACACTGAGACATTGAGACACACTGAGACACAGTGATACAAACTGAGACACACTGAGATACACTGAGAGACACTGAGACACATTGACACACTGAGACACACTGAGAGACACTGAGACACACTGAGACACACTGAGACACTGAGACACTGAGACATACTGGGAATACACTGGGACACACTGAGATACACTGAGACAAACTGAGACATACTGAGACACGCTGAGACACGATGAGACACACTGAAACAACTTGAGACACACTGAGACACTGTGACACACTGAGACACTGTGACATACTGAGACATACTGAGACACACTGAGACACTGTGACACACTGAGATACTGGGACACACTGAGAAACACTGAGATACAGGGACACACTGGGACACAATGAGACAAACTGAGACCACACTGAGACACACTGAGACACTGAGACACTCTGACACACTGAGACACTGAAACACACTGAGACATTGAGAGACACTGACACACTGAGACACTGTGACACACTGAGACACTGAGACACACTGAGACACTGAGACACACTGAGACAAAATGAGACAAAATGAGACACATTGAGACATACTGAGACACACTGAGACACACTGAGACACGCTGAGACACACTGAGATACACTGAGACACACTTAGACACTGTGACACACTGAGATACACTAAGATACTAAGACACACTGACACACTGAGACACTGAGACACACATACACACTGAGATGCACTGAGACAAACTGAGAGATACAGAGACACACTGAGACACACTGAGAGACACTGAGACACACTGACACACTGAGACACTGAGATACACTGAGACACTGAGACACATTGAGACACACTGAGACACACTGAGACAAACTGAGATACAGAGACACTGAGACACACTGAGACACTGAGACATACAGGGACACACTGAGACATACTGGGACACACTGTGACACACTGGGACACACGGAGACACACTGAGACAAACTGAGACACACTGAGACACTGAGACACACTGAGACATACTGAGACAAACTGAGACACACTGAGACACTGAGACATTGAGACACACTGAGACACAGTGAGACAAACTGAGACACACTGAGACACTGAGACACACTGAGACACATTGACACACTGAGACACACTGAGAGACACTGAGACACACTGAGACACACTGAGACACTGAGACACTGAGACATACTGGGAATACACTGGGACACACTGAGATACACTGAGACAAACTGAGACATACTGAGACACGCTGAGACACGATGAGACACACTGAAACAACTTGAGACACACTGAGACACTGTGACACACTGAGACACTGTGACATACTGAGACATACTGAGACACACTGAGACACTGTGACACACTGAGATACTGGGACACACTGAGAAACACTGAGATACAGGGACACACTGGGACACAATGAGACAAACTGAGACCACACTGAGACACACTGAGACACTGAGACACTCTGACACACTGCGACACTGAGACACACTGAGACATTGAGAGACACTGACACACTGAGACACTGTGACACACTGAGACACTGAGACACACTGAGACACTGAGACACACTGAGACACACTGAGACAAAATGAGACACATTGAGACACACTGAGACACACTGAGACACACTGAGACACACTGAGAGACACAGAGACACTGAGACACACTGAGACAAACTGAGACACACAGAGCCACACTGAGACACACTGACACACACTGACACACACTGACACGCTGAGACAAACTGAGACAAACTGAGACACACTGAGATACACTGAGATATGCTGAGACACACTGAGATACATTGAAACACTGAGACACTGTGACACACTGATACACCGAGACACTGAGATACACTGAGACACTGAGACACACTGAGACACTGAGGCACAGAGACACATTGAGACACACTGAGACACACTGAGACAAACTGAGATACAGAGACACTGAGACACACTGAGACACGCTGAGACACACTGACACACTGAGATACACTGAGACACTGAGGCACAGAGACACATTGAGACACACTGAGACACACTGAGACAAACTGAGATATAGAGACACTGAGACACACTTAGACACGCTGAGACACACTGACACACTGAGATACACTGAGACACTGAGGCACAGAGACACATTGAGACACACTGAGACACACTGAGACAAACTGAGATACAGAGACACTGAGACACACTGAGACACTGATACATACAGGGACACACTGAGACAAACTGAGATACAGAGACACTGAGACACACTGAGACAAACTGAGATACAGAGACACTGAGACACACTGAGACACACTGAGACAAACTGAGATACAGAGACACTGAGACACACTGAGACACTGATACATACTGGGACACACTGAGAAACACTGAGATACAGGGACACACTGGGACACAATGAGACAAACTGAGACCACACTGAGACACACTGAGACACTGAGACACTCTGACACACTGAGAAAATGAAACACATTGAGACATTGAGAGACACTGACACACTGAGACACTGTGACACACTGAGACACTGAGACACTGAGACACACTGAGACAAAATGAGACAAAATGAGACACATTGAGACACACTGAGACACACTGAGGCACGCTGAGACACACTGAGATACACTGAGACACACTTAGACACTGTGACACACTGAGATACACTAAGATACTAAGACACACTGACACACTGAGACACTGAGACACACATACACACTGAGACGCACTGAGACAAACTGAGAGATACAGAGACACACTGAGACACACTGAGAGACACTGAGACACACTGACACACTGAGACACTGAGATACACTGAGACACTGACACACTGAGACACATTGAGACACACTGAGACACACTGAGACAAACTGAGATACAGAGACACTGAGACACACTGAGACACTGAGACATACAGGGACACACTGAGACATACTGGGACACACTGTGACACACTGGGACACACGGAGACACACGGAGACACACTGAGACAAACTGAGACACTGAGACATTGAGACACACTGAGACACAGTGATACAAACTGAGACACACTGAGATACACTGAGAGACACTGAGACACATTGACACACTGAGACACACTGAGAGACACTGAGACACACTGAGACACACTGAGACACTGAGACACTGAGACATACTGGGAATACACTGGGACACACTGAGATACACTGAGACAAACTGAGACATACTGAGACACGCTGAGACACGATGAGACACACTGAAACAACTTGAGACACACTGAGACACTGTGACACACTGAGACACTGTGACATACTGAGACATACTGAGACACACTGAGACACTGTGACACACTGAGATACTGGGACACACTGAGAAACACTGAGATACAGGGACACACTGGGACACAATGAGACAAACTGAGACCACACTGAGACACACTGAGACACTGAGACACTCTGACACACTGAGACACTGAAACACACTGAGACATTGAGAGACACTGACACACTGAGACACTGTGACACACTGAGACACTGAGACACACTGAGACACTGAGACACACTGAGACAAAATGAGACAAAATGAGACACATTGAGACACACTGAGACACACTGAGACACACTGAGACACGCTGAGACACACTGAGATACACTGAGACACACTTAGACACTGTGACACACTGAGATACACTAAGATACTAAGACACACTGACACACTGAGACACACATACACACTGAGATGCACTGAGACAAACTGAGAGATACAGAGACACACTGAGACACACTGAGAGACACTGAGACACACTGACACACTGAGACACTGAGATACACTGAGACACTGAGACACATTGAGACACACTGAGACACACTGAGACAAACTGAGATACAGAGACACTGAGACACACTGAGACACTGAGACATACAGGGACACACTGAGACATACTGGGACACACTGTGACACACTGGGACACACGGAGACACACTGAGACAAACTGAGACACACTGAGACACTGAGACACACTGAGACATACTGAGACAAACTGAGACACACTGAGACACTGAGACATTGAGACACACTGAGACACAGTGAGACAAACTGAGACACACTGAGACACTGAGACACACTGAGACACATTGACACACTGAGACACACTGAGAGACACTGAGACACACTGAGACACACTGAGACACTGAGACACTGAGACATACTGGGAATACACTGGGACACACTGAGATACACTGAGACAAACTGAGACATACTGAGACACGCTGAGACACGATGAGACACACTGAAACAACTTGAGACACACTGAGACACTGAGACACTGTGACACACTGAGACACTGTGACATACTGAGACATACTGAGACACACTGAGACACTGTGACACACTGAGATACTGGGACACACTGAGAAACACTGAGATACAGGGACACACTGGGACACAATGAGACAAACTGAGACCACACTGAGACACACTGAGACACTGAGACACTCTGACACACTGAGACACTGAGACACACTGAGACATTGAGAGACACTGACACACTGAGACACTGTGACACACTGAGACACTGAGACACACTGAGACACTGAGACACACTGAGACACACTGAGACAAAATGAGACACATTGAGACACACTGAGACACACTGAGACACACTGAGAGACACAGAGACACTGAGACACACTGAGACAAACTGAGACACACAGAGCCACACTGAGACACACTGACACACACTGACACACACTGACACACACTGACACGCTGAGACAAACTGAGACAAACTGAGACACACTGAGATACACTGAGATATGCTGAGACACACTGAGATACATTGAAACACTGAGACACTGTGACACACTGATACACCGAGACACTGAGATACACTGAGACACTGAGACACACTGAGACACTGAGGCACAGAGACACATTGAGACACACTGAGACACACTGAGACAAACTGAGATACAGAGACACTGAGACACACTGAGACACGCTGAGACACACTGACACACTGAGATACACTGAGACACTGAGGCACAGAGACACATTGAGACACACTGAGACACACTGAGACAAACTGAGATACAGAGACACTGAGACACACTGAGACACGCTGAGACACACTGACACACTGAGATACACTGAGACACTGAGGCACAGAGACACATTGAGACACACTGAGACACACTGAGACAAACTGAGATACAGAGACACTGAGACACACTGAGACACTGATACATACAGGGACACACTGAGACAAACTGAGATACAGAGACACTGAGACACACTGAGACAGTGATACATACAGGGACACACTGAGACACACTGGGACACACTGGGACACACGGAGAAACACGGAGACACACGGAGACACACGGAGACAAACTGAGACACACTGAGACACACTGAGACACTGAGACACATTGAGACACACTGAGACACAGTAAGACAAACTGAGACACACTGAGACACACTGAGACATACAGAGACACACTGAGACACTGGAACACTGAGGCAAACTAAGATACACTGAGACACTGAGAGACACTGTGACACATTGAGACACACTGAGACACTTAGACACTGAGATAAACTGTGACATTGAAACACACTGTGGCACACTGAGACACACGGTGACACACTGAGCCACTGAGATTCTGAGACAATCAGAGACACACTGACAAACTGAGACACACTGAGACGCTGAGACACAATGTGACACACTGAGACACACTGAGACGCTGAGACACAATGAGACACACTGACACATGGAGACACACTGAGACACTGAGACATACTGTGACACTCTGAGACACACTGAGACACTGAGAAACTGAGACAAACTGAGACACACTGAGACACTGGGTCAATGAGACAAACTGAGACACTGAGGCACACTAAGACACACTGAGACACACTGACACACTGAGATATACTGAGGCACTGAGACACTGTGACACACTGAGACACACTAAGATACTAAGACACACTGACACACTGACACACTGAGACACACATAGTCACTGAGACACACTGAGACACTGAGACACACTGAGACACACTGAGATACACTGAGACAAACTGAGACACACTGAGACACTCTGAGACACTGAGACAGGCTGAGACAAACTGTGACACTGAGACACACTGAGACACAGTGAGACAAACTGAGACACACTGAGATACACTGAGAGACACTGAGACACATTGACACACTGAGACACACTGAGAGACACTGAGACACACTGAGACACTGAGACACTGAGACATACTGGGAATACACTGGGACACACTGAGATACACTGAGACAAACTGAGACATACTGAGACACGCTGAGACACGATGAGACACACTGAAACAACTTGAGACACACTGAGACACTGAGACACTGTGACACACTGAGACACTGTGACATACTGAGACATACTGAGACACACTGAGACACTGTGACACACTGAGATACTGGGACACACTGAGAAACACTGAGATACAGGGACACACTGGGACACAATTAGACAAACTGAGACCACACTGAGACACACTGAGACACTGAGACTCTCTGACACACTGAGACACTGAAACACACTGAGACATTGAGAGACACTGACACACTGAGACACTGTGACACACTGAGACACTGAGACACACTGAGACACTGAGACACACTGAGACAAAATGAGACAAAATGAGACACATTGAGACACACTGAGACACACTGAGACACACTGAGACACGCTGAGACACACTGAGATACACTGAGACACACTTAGACACTGTGACACACTGAGATACAGAGACACTGAGACACACTGAGACACTGAGACATACAGGGACACACTGAGACATACTGGGGCACACTGTGACACACTGGGACACACGGAGACACACGGAGACACACTGAGACAAACTGAGACACACTGAGACACTGAGACACACTGAGACATACTGAGACAAACTGAGACACACTGAGACACTGAGACATTGAGACACACTGAGACACAGTGAGACAAACTGAGACACACTGAGATACACTGAGAGACACTGAGACACATTGACACACTGAGACACACTGAGAGACACTGAGACACACTGAGAGACACTGAGACATACTGGGAATACACTGGGACACACTGAGATACACTGAGACAAACTGAGACATACTGAGACATGCTGAGACACGATGAGACACACTGAAACAACTTGAGACACACTGAGACACTGAGACACTGTGACACACTGAGACACTGTGACATACTGAGACATACTGAGACACACTGAGACACTGTGACACACTGAGATACTGGGACACACTGAGAAACACTGAGATACAGGGACACACTGGGACACAATGAGACAAACTGAGACCACACTGAGACACACTGAGACACTGAGACACTCTGACACACTGAGACACTGAGACACACTGAGACATTGAGAGACACTGACACACTGAGACACTGTGACACACTGAGACACTGAGACACACTGAGACACTGAGACACACTGAGACACACTGAGACAAAATGAGACACATTGAGACACACTGAGACACACAGAGACACTGAGACACACTGAGACAAACTGAGACACACAGAGCCACACTGAGACACACTGAGACACACTGAGATACATTGAAACACTGAGACACTGTGACACACTGATACACCGAGACACTGAGATACACTGAGACACTGAGACACACTGAGACACTGAGGCACAGAGACACATTGAGACACACTGAGACACACTGAGACAAACTGAGATACAGAGACACTGAGACACACTGAGACACGCTGAGAAACACTGAGACACTGAGACAAACTGAGAGACACTAAGACTCACTGAGACACTGAGAGATACTGAGACATGCTGTGATACGGAGACACTGAGACAAACTGAGACACAATTAGACACCATCAGACACTGTGACAAACTGATACACACTGAGACACACTGAGACACACTGAGACAAACTGAGTGACACTGAGACTCACTGAGACATTGAGACTCTGAGACGCACTGAGAAACTGAGACAAACCGAGACACACTGAGACACACTGAGACACTGAGACAAACTGAGAGACACTGAGACTCACTGAGACACTGCGAGACACTGAACACTGAGACAAACTGAGACACTGAGACAAACTGAGTCACACGTAGACACCATGAGACACTGAGACACACTGAGACACTGAGAGACACTGAGACACACTGAGAGACAATGAGACTCACTGAGACACTGAGACACTGAGACACACTCTGTAAGTGAGATACGCTGAGGCACGGAGTCACTGAGATGAACTGAGACACACTGTGACACTGAGACTCACTGAGACACACAGAGACACTGTGACACACTGAGACACTGAGACACTGAGACACACTGAGACACTGAGATACACTGAGACACAGTGACACACTGTGACACTGAGACACTGAGACACTCTGAGACACTGAGATACACTGAGACACTGTGACACACTGTGACACTGAGACACTGAAACACACTGAGACACAGTGACACACTGAGACACACTGAGACACACTGAGAAACTGATTTTCAATGAGGCACTGAGACAGACTGAGACACACTGTGACACACTGAGACACTGAGACACACCTAGACACTGAGACACGGTGACACTGATACTCACTGCGACACTGAGATACACTGAAACACTCAGACACTGAGACACACTGAGATACTGAGACACACGTAGACACACTGAGAAACTGAGACACTGAGACACTGAACGACACTGAGACACTGAGACACTGTGAAACACTGAGACACACTGAGACACACTGAGAAACTGAGATACACTGAGGCACTGAGACACACTGAGACACACTGAGAGACACTGAGACACACTGACACACTGAGACACTGAGATACACTGAGACACTGAGACATACAGGGACACACTGAGACATACTGGGGCACACTGTGACACACTGGGACACACGGAGACACACGGAGACACACTGAGACAAACTGAGACACACTGAGACACTGAGACACACTGAGACATACTGAGACAAACTGAGACACACTGAGACACTGAGACATTGAGACACACTGAGACACAGTGAGACAAACTGAGACACACTGAGATACACTGAGAGACACTGAGACACATTGACACACTGAGACACACTGAGAGACACTGAGACACACTGAGAGACACTGAGACATACTGGGAATACACTGGGACACACTGAGATACACTGAGACAAACTGAGACATACTGAGACATGCTGAGACACGATGAGACACACTGAAACAACTTGAGACACACTGAGACACTGAGACACTGTGACATACTGAGACATACTGAGACACACTGAGACACTGTGACACACTGAGATACTGGGACACACTGAGAAACACTGAGATACAGGGACACACTGGGACACAATGAGACAAACTGAGACCACACTGAGACACACTGAGACACTGAGACACTCTGACACACTGAGACACTGAGACACACTGAGACATTGAGAGACACTGACACACTGAGACACTGTGACACACTGAGACACTGAGACACACTGAGACACACTGAGACACACTGAGACAAAATGAGACACATTGAGACACACTGAGACACACAGAGACACTGAGACACACTGAGACAAACTGAGACACACAGAGCCACACTCAGACACACTGAGACACACTGAGATACATTGAAACACTGAGACACTGTGACACACTGATACACCGAGACACTGAGATACACTGAGACACTGAGACACACTGAGACACTGAGGCACAGAGACACATTGAGACACACTGAGACACACTGAGACAAACTGAGATACAGAGACACTGAGACACACTGAGACACGCTGAGAAACACTGAGACACTGAGACAAACTGAGAGACACTAAGACTCACTGAGACACTGAGAGATACTGAGACATGCTGTGATACGGAGACACTGAGACAAACTGAGACACAATTAGACACCATCAGACACTGTGACAAACTGATACACACTGAGACACACTGAGACACTGAGACAAACTGAGTGACACTGAGACTCACTGAGACATTGAGACTCTGAGACGCACTGAGAAACTGAGACAAACCGAGACACACTGAGACACACTGAGACACTGAGACAAACTGAGAGACACTGAGACTCACTGAGACACTGCGAGACACTGAACACTGAGACAAACTGAGACACTGAGACAAACTGAGTCACACGTAGACACCATGAGACACTGAGACACACTGAGACACTGAGAGACACTGAGACACACTGAGAGACAATGAGACTCACTGAGACACTGAGAGACACTGAGACACTGAGACACACTCTGTAAGTGAGATACGCTGAGGCACGGAGTCACTGAGATGAACTGAGACACACTGAGACACTGAGACACACTGAGTCACACTGAGACACTGAGACACACTGAGACACACTGATACACTGAGACACTGAGACATACAGAGAGATACTGGGACACACTGAGGCACTGAGACACACTGAGACACACTGAGAGACACTGAGACACACTGACACACTGAGACACTGAGATACACTGAGACACTGAGACATACAGGGACACACTGAGACATACTGGGGCACACTGTGACACACTGGGACACACGGAGACACACGGAGACACACTGAGACAAACTGAGACACACTGAGACACTGAGACACACTGAGACATACTGAGACAAACTGAGACACACTGAGACACTGAGACATTGAGACACACTGAGACACAGTGAGACAAACTGAGACACACTGAGATACACTGAGAGACACTGAGACACATTGACACACTGAGACACACTGAGAGACACTGAGACACACTGAGAGACACTGAGACATACTGGGAATACACTGGGACACACTGAGATACACTGAGACAAACTGAGACATACTGAGACATGCTGAGACACGATGAGACACACTGAAACAACTTGAGACACACTGAGACACTGAGACACTGTGACATACTGAGACATACTGAGACACACTGAGACACTGTGACACACTGAGATACTGGGACACACTGAGAAACACTGAGATACAGGGACACACTGGGACACAATGAGACAAACTGAGACCACACTGAGACACACTGAGACACTGAGACACTCTGACACACTGAGACACTGAGACACACTGAGACATTGAGAGACACTGACACACTGAGACACTGTGACACACTGAGACACTGAGACACACTGAGACACACTGAGACACACTGAGACAAAATGAGACACATTGAGACACACTGAGACACACTGAGACACACAGAGACACTGAGACACACTGAGACAAACTGAGACACACAGAGCCACACTCAGACACACTGAGACACACTGAGATACATTGAAACACTGAGACACTGTGACACACTGATACACCGAGACACTGAGATACACTGAGACACTGAGACACACTGAGACACTGAGGCACAGAGACACATTGAGACACACTGAGACACACTGAGACAAACTGAGATACAGAGACACTGAGACACACTGAGACACGCTGAGAAACACTGAGACACTGAGACAAACTGAGAGACACTAAGACTCACTGAGACACTGAGAGATACTGAGACATGCTGTGATACGGAGACACTGAGACAAACTGAGACACAATTAGACACCATCAGACACTGTGACAAACTGATACACACTGAGACACACTGAGACACACTGAGACAAACTGAGTGACACTGAGACTCACTGAGACATTGAGACTCTGAGACGCACTGAGAAACTGAGACAAACCGAGACACACTGAGACACACTGAGACACTGAGACAAACTGAGAGACACTGAGACTCACTGAGACACTGCGAGACACTGAACACTGAGACAAACTGAGACACTGAGACAAACTGAGTCACACGTAGACACCATGAGACACTGAGACACACTGAGACACTGAGAGACACTGAGACACACTGAGAGACAATGAGACTCACTGAGACACTGAGAGACACTGAGACACTGAGACACACTCTGTAAGTGAGATACGCTGAGGCACGGAGTCACTGAGATGAACTGAGACACACTGTGACACTGAGACTCACTGAGACACACAGAGACACTGTGACACACTGAGACACTGAGACACTGAGACACACTGAGACACTGAGATACACTGAGACACAGTGACACACTGTGACACTGAGACACTGAGACACTCTGAGACACTGAGATACACTGAGACACTGTGACACACTGTGACACTGAGACACTGAAACACACTGAGACACAGTGACACACTGAGACACACTGAGACACACTGAGAAACTGATTTTCAATGAGGCACTGAGACAGACTGAGACACACTGTGACACACTGAGACACTGAGACACACCTAGACACTGAGACACGGTGACACTGATACTCACTGCGACACTGAGATACACTGAAACACTCAGACACTGAGACACACTGAGATACTGAGACACACGTAGACACACTGAGAAACTGAGACACTGAGACACTGAACGACACTGAGACACTGAGACACTGTGAAACACTGAGACACACTGAGACACACTGAGAAACTGAGATACACTGAGGCACTGAGACACACTGAGACACACTGAGAGACACTGAGACACACTGACACACTGAGACACTGAGATACACTGAGACACTGAGACATACAGGGACACACTGAGACATACTGGGGCACACTGTGACACACTGGGACACACGGAGACACACGGAGACACACTGAGACAAACTGAGACACACTGAGACACTGAGACACACTGAGACATACTGAGACAAACTGAGACACACTGAGACACTGAGACATTGAGACACACTGAGACACAGTGAGACAAACTGAGACACACTGAGATACACTGAGAGACACTGAGACACATTGACACACTGAGACACACTGAGAGACACTGAGACACACTGAGAGACACTGAGACATACTGGGAATACACTGGGACACACTGAGATACACTGAGACAAACTGAGACATACTGAGACATGCTGAGACACGATGAGACACACTGAAACAACTTGAGACACACTGAGACACTGAGACACTGTGACATACTGAGACATACTGAGACACACTGAGACACTGTGACACACTGAGATACTGGGACACACTGAGAAACACTGAGATACAGGGACACACTGGGACACAATGAGACAAACTGAGACCACACTGAGACACACTGAGACACTGAGACACTCTGACACACTGAGACACTGAGACACACTGAGACATTGAGAGACACTGACACACTGAGACACTGTGACACACTGAGACACTGAGACACACTGAGACACACTGAGACACACTGAGACAAAATGAGACACATTGAGACACACTGAGACACACAGAGACACTGAGACACACTGAGACAAACTGAGACACACAGAGCCACACTCAGACACACTGAGACACACTGAGATACATTGAAACACTGAGACACTGTGACACACTGATACACCGAGACACTGAGATACACTGAGACACTGAGACACACTGAGACACTGAGGCACAGAGACACATTGAGACACACTGAGACACACTGAGACAAACTGAGATACAGAGACACTGAGACACACTGAGACACGCTGAGAAACACTGAGACACTGAGACAAACTGAGAGACACTAAGACTCACTGAGACACTGAGAGATACTGAGACATGCTGTGATACGGAGACACTGAGACAAACTGAGACACAATTAGACACCATCAGACACTGTGACAAACTGATACACACTGAGACACACTGAGACACTGAGACAAACTGAGTGACACTGAGACTCACTGAGACATTGAGACTCTGAGACGCACTGAGAAACTGAGACAAACCGAGACACACTGAGACACACTGAGACACTGAGACAAACTGAGAGACACTGAGACTCACTGAGACACTGCGAGACACTGAACACTGAGACAAACTGAGACACTGAGACAAACTGAGTCACACGTAGACACCATGAGACACTGAGACACACTGAGACACTGAGAGACACTGAGACACACTGAGAGACAATGAGACTCACTGAGACACTGAGAGACACTGAGACACTGAGACACACTCTGTAAGTGAGATACGCTGAGGCACGGAGTCACTGAGATGAACTGAGACACACTGAGACACTGAGACACACTGAGTCACACTGAGACACTGAGACACACTGAGACACACTGATACACTGAGACACTGAGACATACAGAGAGATACTGGGACACACTGAGGCACTGAGACACACTGAGACACACTGAGAGACACTGAGACACACTGACACACTGAGACACTGAGATACACTGAGACACTGAGACATACAGGGACACACTGAGACATACTGGGGCACACTGTGACACACTGGGACACACGGAGACACACGGAGACACACTGAGACAAACTGAGACACACTGAGACACTGAGACACACTGAGACATACTGAGACAAACTGAGACACACTGAGACACTGAGACATTGAGACACACTGAGACACAGTGAGACAAACTGAGACACACTGAGATACACTGAGAGACACTGAGACACATTGACACACTGAGACACACTGAGAGACACTGAGACACACTGAGAGACACTGAGACATACTGGGAATACACTGGGACACACTGAGATACACTGAGACAAACTGAGACATACTGAGACATGCTGAGACACGATGAGACACACTGAAACAACTTGAGACACACTGAGACACTGAGACACTGTGACATACTGAGACATACTGAGACACACTGAGACACTGTGACACACTGAGATACTGGGACACACTGAGAAACACTGAGATACAGGGACACACTGGGACACAATGAGACAAACTGAGACCACACTGAGACACACTGAGACACTGAGACACTCTGACACACTGAGACACTGAGACACACTGAGACATTGAGAGACACTGACACACTGAGACACTGTGACACACTGAGACACTGAGACACACTGAGACACACTGAGACACACTGAGACAAAATGAGACACATTGAGACACACTGAGACACACAGAGACACTGAGACACACTGAGACAAACTGAGACACACAGAGCCACACTCAGACACACTGAGACACACTGAGATACATTGAAACACTGAGACACTGTGACACACTGATACACCGAGACACTGAGATACACTGAGACACTGAGACACACTGAGACACTGAGGCACAGAGACACATTGAGACACACTGAGACACACTGAGACAAACTGAGATACAGAGACACTGAGACACACTGAGACACGCTGAGAAACACTGAGACACTGAGACAAACTGAGAGACACTAAGACTCACTGAGACACTGAGAGATACTGAGACATGCTGTGATACGGAGACACTGAGACAAACTGAGACACAATTAGACACCATCAGACACTGTGACAAACTGATACACACTGAGACACACTGAGACACTGAGACAAACTGAGTGACACTGAGACTCACTGAGACATTGAGACTCTGAGACGCACTGAGAAACTGAGACAAACCGAGACACACTGAGACACACTGAGACACTGAGACAAACTGAGAGACACTGAGACTCACTGAGACACTGCGAGACACTGAACACTGAGACAAACTGAGACACTGAGACAAACTGAGTCACACGTAGACACCATGAGACACTGAGACACACTGAGACACTGAGAGACACTGAGACACACTGAGAGACAATGAGACTCACTGAGACACTGAGAGACACTGAGACACTGAGACACACTCTGTAAGTGAGATACGCTGAGGCACGGAGTCACTGAGATGAACTGAGACACACTGAGACACTGAGACACACTGAGTCACACTGAGACACTGAGACACACTGAGACACACTGATACACTGAGACACTGAGACATACAGAGAGATACTGGGACACACTGAGGCACTGAGACACACTGAGACACACTGAGAGACACTGAGACACACTGACACACTGAGACACTGAGATACACTGAGACACTGAGACATACAGGGACACACTGAGACATACTGGGGCACACTGTGACACACTGGGACACACGGAGACACACGGAGACACACTGAGACAAACTGAGACACACTGAGACACTGAGACACACTGAGACATACTGAGACAAACTGAGACACACTGAGACACTGAGACATTGAGACACACTGAGACACAGTGAGACAAACTGAGACACACTGAGATACACTGAGAGACACTGAGACACATTGACACACTGAGACACACTGAGAGACACTGAGACACACTGAGAGACACTGAGACATACTGGGAATACACTGGGACACACTGAGATACACTGAGACAAACTGAGACATACTGAGACATGCTGAGACACGATGAGACACACTGAAACAACTTGAGACACACTGAGACACTGAGACACTGTGACATACTGAGACATACTGAGACACACTGAGACACTGTGACACACTGAGATACTGGGACACACTGAGAAACACTGAGATACAGGGACACACTGGGACACAATGAGACAAACTGAGACCACACTGAGACACACTGAGACACTGAGACACTCTGACACACTGAGACACTGAGACACACTGAGACATTGAGAGACACTGACACACTGAGACACTGTGACACACTGAGACACTGAGACACACTGAGACACACTGAGACACACTGAGACAAAATGAGACACATTGAGACACACTGAGACACACTGAGACACACAGAGACACTGAGACACACTGAGACAAACTGAGACACACAGAGCCACACTCAGACACACTGAGACACACTGAGATACATTGAAACACTGAGACACTGTGACACACTGATACACCGAGACACTGAGATACACTGAGACACTGAGACACACTGAGACACTGAGGCACAGAGACACATTGAGACACACTGAGACACACTGAGACAAACTGAGATACAGAGACACTGAGACACACTGAGACACGCTGAGAAACACTGAGACACTGAGACAAACTGAGAGACACTAAGACTCACTGAGACACTGAGAGATACTGAGACATGCTGTGATACGGAGACACTGAGACAAACTGAGACACAATTAGACACCATCAGACACTGTGACAAACTGATACACACTGAGACACACTGAGACACACTGAGACAAACTGAGTGACACTGAGACTCACTGAGACATTGAGACTCTGAGACGCACTGAGAAACTGAGACAAACCGAGACACACTGAGACACACTGAGACACTGAGACAAACTGAGAGACACTGAGACTCACTGAGACACTGCGAGACACTGAACACTGAGACAAACTGAGACACTGAGACAAACTGAGTCACACGTAGACACCATGAGACACTGAGACACACTGAGACACTGAGAGACACTGAGACACACTGAGAGACAATGAGACTCACTGAGACACTGAGAGACACTGAGACACTGAGACACACTCTGTAAGTGAGATACGCTGAGGCACGGAGTCACTGAGATGAACTGAGACACACTGAGACACTGAGACACACTGAGTCACACTGAGACACTGAGACACACTGAGACACACTGATACACTGAGACACTGAGACATACAGAGAGATACTGGGACACACTGAGCCACTGAGACACACTGAGATAAACTGAGACACACTGAGACACTGAGATACTGAGACACACTGAGATACTGAGACACACTGAGACACTGAGACACACTGAGACACACTGACACACTGAGACACTGAGACATACAGAGAGATACTGAGACACACTGAGTCACTGAGGCACTGAGAGCCACTGAGACACTGAGATACTGAGACACACTGAGACACAATGAGACACACTGAGACACACTGAGACACTGAGACACTCTGAGACCCTGAGAAACTGAGACACACTGAATCACTGAGACACACTGAGACAAACTGAGACACACTGAGACACAATGAGACACACTGAGACACACTGAGATACTGAGACTCACTGAGACACTGAGACACACTGAGACACTGAGACAAACTGAGACACACTGAGAAACATTGAGACTCTGAGACAAACTGTGAGACACTGAGACTCACTAAGACACTGAGAGGCACTGAGACATGCTGAGACACGGAGACAAACCGAGACACACTGAGAAACACTGAGACACTGAGACAAACTGAGAGACACTGAGACTCACTGAGACACTGAGAGATACTGAGACATGCTGTGATACGGAGACACTGAGACACACCGAGATACTGAGACACACTGAGTCACACTGAGACACTGAGAGACACTGAGACACACTGAGAGACAATGATACTCACTGAGACACTGAGAGACACTGAGACACTGAGACACACTCTGTAAGTGAGATACGCTGAGGCACGGAGTCACTGTGACGAACTGAGACACACTGAGGCCCACTGAGACACTGGGACAGACTGAGACACTGAGACTGAGACAAACAGTGACACACTGAGACACACTGAGATACTGAGACACACTGAGACACACTGAGGCACTGAGACACGGAGACACACTGAGACACTGAGACGCACTGTGGCACTGAGAGACACATTGACACACTGAGACACATTGACACACTGAGAGACACTGAGACACTGAGACCCTGAGACACTGACACACCGAGAAACACTGTGACACTGAGACTCACTGAGACACACAGAGACACTGTGACACACTGAGACACTGAGACACACTGAGACACTGAGATACACTGAGACACAGTGACACACTGTGACACTGAGACACTGAGACACTCTGAGACACTGAGATACACTGAGACACTGTGACACACTGTGACACTGAGACACTGAAACACACTGAGACACAGTGACACACTGAGACACACTGAGACACACTGAGAAACTGATTTTCAATGAGGCACTGAGACAGACTGAGACACACTGTGACACACTGAGACACTGAGGCACAATGAGACACTGAGACACGGTGACACTGATACACACTGCGACACTGAGATACACTGAAACACTCTGAGACACTGAGACACACTGAGATACTGAGACACTGAGACACTGTGAAACACTGAGACACACTGAGACACACTGAGAAACTGAGATACACTGAGGCACTGAGACACACTGAGACACACTGAGAGACACTGAGACACACTGACACACTGAGACACTGAGATACATTGAGACACTGAGACACTGAGACACATTGAGACACACTGAGACACACTGAGACAAACTGAGATACAGAGACACTGAGACACACTGAGACACTGAGACATACAGGGACACACTGAGACATACTGGGGCACACTGTGACACACTGGGACACACGGAGACACACGGAGACACACTGAGACAAACTGAGACACACTGAGACACTGAGACACACTGAGACATACTGAGACAAACTGAGACACACTGAGACACTGAGACATTGAGACACACTGAGACACAGTGAGACAAACTGAGACACACTGAGATACACTGAGAGACACTGAGACACATTGACACACTGAGACACACTGAGAGACACTGAGACACACTGAGAGACACTGAGACATACTGGGAATACACTGGGACACACTGAGATACACTGAGACAAACTGAGACATACTGAGACATGCTGAGACACGATGAGACACACTGAAACAACTTGAGACACACTGAGACACTGTGACATACTGAGACATACTGAGACAAACTGAGACACTGTGACACACTGAGATACTGGGACACACTGAGAAACACTGAGATACAGGGACACACTGGGACACAATGAGACAAACTGAGACCACACTGAGACACACTGAGACACTGAGACACTCTGACACACTGAGACACTGAGACACACTGAGACATTGAGAGACACTGACACACTGAGACACTGTGACACACTGAGACACTGAGACACACTGAGACACTGAGACACACTGAGACACACTGAGACAAAATGAGACACATTGAGACACACTGAGACACACAGAGACACTGAGACACACTGAGACAAACTGAGACACACAGAGCCACACTCAGACACACTGAGACACACTGAGATACATTGAAACACTGAGACACTGTGACACACTGATACACCGAGACACTGAGATACACTGAGACACTGAGACACACTGAGACACTGAGGCACAGAGACACATTGAGACACACTGAGACACACTGAGACAAACTTAGATACAGAGACACTGAGACACACTGAGACACGCTGAGAAACACTGAGACACTGAGACAAACTGAGAGACACTAAGACTCACTGAGACACTGAGAGATACTGAGACATGCTGTGATACGGAGACACTGAGACAAACTGAGACACAATTAGACACCATCAGACACTGTGACAAACTGATACACACTGAGACACACTGAGACACTGAGACAAACTGAGTGACACTGAGACTCACTGAGACATTGAGACTCTGAGACGCACTGAGAAACTGAGACAAACCGAGACACACTGAGACACACTGAGACACTGAGACAAACTGAGAGACACTGAGACTCACTGAGACACTGCGAGACACTGAACACTGAGACAAACTGAGACACTGAGACAAACTGAGTCACACGTAGACACCATGAGACACTGAGACACACTGAGACACTGAGAGACACTGAGACACACTGAGAGACAATGAGACTCACTGAGACACTGAGAGACACTGAGACACTGAGACACACTCTGTAAGTGAGATACGCTGAGGCACGGAGTCACTGAGATGAACTGAGACACACTGAGACACTGAGACACACTGAGTCACACTGAGACACTGAGACACACTGAGACACACTGACATACTGAGACACTGAGACATACAGAGAGATACTGGGACACACTGAGCCACTGAGACACACTGAGACAAACTGAGACACACTGAGACACTGAGATACTGAGACACACTGAGATACTGAGACACACTGAGACACTGAGACACACTGAGACACACTGACACACTGAGACACTCAGACATACAGAGAGATACACTGAGGCACTGAGAGCCACTGAGACACTGAGATACTGAGACACACTGAGACACTGAGACACACTGAGACACACTGACACACTGAGACACTGAGACATACAGAGAGATACTGAGACACACTGAGTCACTGAGGCACTGAGAGCCACTGAGACACTGAGATACTGAGACACACTGAGACACAATGAGACACACTGAGACACACTGAGACACTGAGACACTCTGAGACCCTGAGAAACTGAGACACACTGAATCACTGAGACACACTGAGACAAACTGAGACACACTGAGACACTGAGACACTGATACACACTGAGATACTGAGACTCACTGAGACACTGAGACACACTGAGACACTGAGACAAACTGAGACACACTGAGAAACATTGAGACTCTGAGACAAACTGTGAGACACTGAGACTCACTAAGACACTGAGAGGCACTGAGACATGCTGAGACACGGAGACAAACCGAGACACACTGAGAAACACTGAGACACTGAGACAAACTGAGAGACACTGAGACTCACTGAGACACTGAGAGATACTGAGACATGCTGTGATACGGAGACACTGAGACACACCGAGATACTGAGACACACTGAGTCACACTGAGACACTGAGACACACTGAGACACACTGAGAGACAATGAGACTCACTGAGACACTGAGAGACACTGAGACACTGAGACACACTCTGTAAGTGAGATACGCTGAGGCACGGAGTCACTGTGACGAACTGAGACACACTGAGGCCCACTGAGACACTGGGACAGACTGAGACACTGAGACTGAGACAAACAGTGACACACTGAGACACACTGAGATACTGAGACACACTGAGACACACTGAGGCACTGAGACACGGAGACACACTGAGACACTGAGACGCACTGTGGCACTGAGAGACACATTGACACACTGAGACACATTGACACACTGAGAGACACTGAGACACTGAGACCCTGAGACACTGACACACCGAGAAACACTGTGACACTGAGACTCACTGAGACACACAGAGACACTGTGACACACTGAGACACTGAGACACACTGAGACACTGAGATACACTGAGACACAGTGACACACTGTGACACTGAGACACTGAGACACTCTGAGACACTGAGATACACTGAGACACTGTGACACACTGTGACACTGAGACACTGAAACACACTGAGACACAGTGACACACTGAGACACACTGAGACACACTGAGAAACTGATTTTCAATGAGGCACTGAGACAGACTGAGACACACTGTGACACACTGAGACACTGAGGCACAATGAGACACTGAGACACGGTGACACTGATACACACTGCGACACTGAGATACACTGAAACACTCTGAGACACTGAGACACACTGAGATACTGAGACACACGTAGACACACTGAGAAACTGAGACACTGTGACACTGAACGACACTGAGACACTGAGACACTGTGAAACACTGAGACACACTGAGACACACTGAGAAACTGAGATACACTGAGGCACTGAGACACACTGAGAGACACTGAGACACACTGACACACTGAGACACTGAGATACATTGAGACACTGAGACACTGAGACACATTGAGACACACTGAGACACACTGAGACAAACTGAGATACAGAGACACTGAGACACACTGAGACACTGAGACATACAGGGACACACTGAGACATACTGGGGCACACTGTGACACACTGGGACACACGGAGACACACGGAGACACACTGAGACAAACTGAGACACACTGAGACACTGAGACACACTGAGGCATACTGAGACAAACTGAGACACACTGAGACACTGAGACATTGAGACACACTGAGACACAGTGAGACAAACTGAGACACACTGAGATACACTGAGAGACACTGAGACACATTGACACACTGAGACACACTGAGAGACACTGAGACACACTGAGAGACACTGAGACATACTGGGAATACACTGGGACACACTGAGATACACTGAGACAAACTGAGACATACTGAGACATGCTGAGACACGATGAGACACACTGAAACAACTTGAGACACACTGAGACACTGAGACACTGTGACACACTGAGACACTGTGACATACTGAGACATACTGAGACACACTGAGACACTGTGACACACTGAGATACTGGGACACACTGAGAAACACTGAGATACAGGGACACACTGGGACACAATGAGACAAACTGAGACCACACTGAGACACACTGAGACACTGAGACACTCTGACACACTGAGACACTGAGACACACTGAGACATTGAGAGACACTGACACACTGAGACACTGTGACACACTGAGACACTGAGACACACTGAGACACTGAGACACACTGAGACACACTGAGACAAAATGAGACACATTGAGACACACTGAGACACACTGAGACACACAGAGACACTGAGACACACTGAGACAAACTGAGACACACAGAGCCACACTCAGACACACTGAGACACACTGAGATACATTGAAACACTGAGACACTGTGACACACTGATACACCGAGACACTGAGATACACTGAGACACTGAGACACACTGAGACACTGAGGCACAGAGACACATTGAGACACACTGAGACACACTGAGACAAACTGAGATACAGAGACACTGAGACACACTGAGACACGCTGAGAAACACTGAGACACTGAGACAAACTGAGAGACACTAAGACTCACTGAGACACTGAGAGATACTGAGACATGCTGTGATACGGAGACACTGAGACAAACTGAGACACAATTAGACACCATCAGACACTGTGACAAACTGATACACACTGAGACACACTGAGACACTGAGACAAACTGAGTGACACTGAGACTCACTGAGACATTGAGACTCTGAGACGCACTGAGAAACTGAGACAAACCGAGACACACTGAGACACACTGAGACACTGAGACAAACTGAGAGACACTGAGACTCACTGAGACACTGCGAGACACTCAACACTGAGACAAACTGAGACACTGAGACAAACTGAGTCACACGTAGACACCATGAGACACTGAGACACACTGAGACACTGAGAGACACTGAGACACACTGAGAGACAATGAGACTCACTGAGACACTGAGAGACACTGAGACACTGAGACACACTCTGTAAGTGAGATACGCTGAGGCACGGAGTCACTGAGATGAACTGAGACACACTGAGACACTGAGACACACTGAGTCACACTGAGACACTGAGACACACTGAGACACACTGACACACTGAGACACTGAGACATACAGAGAGATACTGGGACACACTGAGCCACTGAGACACACTGAGACAAACTGAGACACACTGAGACACTGAGATACTGAGACACACTGAGACACTGAGACACACTGAGACACACTGACACACTGAGACACTCAGACATACAGAGAGATACACTGAGGCACTGAGAGCCACTGAGACACTGAGATACTGAGACACACTGAGACACAATGAGACACACTGAGACACACTGAGACACTGAGACACTCTGAGACCCTGAGAAACTGAGACACACTGAATCACTGAGACACACTGAGACAAACTGAGACACACTGAGACACTGAGACACTGATACACACTGAGATACTGAGACTCACTGAGACACTGAGACACACTGAGACACTGAGACAAACTGAGACACACTGAGAAACATTGAGACTCTGAGACAAACTGTGAGACACTGAGACTCACTAAGACACTGAGAGACACTGAGACATGCTGAGACACGGAGACAAACCGAGACACACTGAGAAACACTGAGACACTGAGACAAACTGAGAGACACTGAGACTCACTGAGACACTGAGAGATACTGAGACATGCTGTGATACGGAGACACTGAGACACACCGAGATACTGAGACACACTGAGTCACACTGAGACACTGAGACACACTGAGACACACTGACACACTGAGACACTGAGACATACAGAGAGATATTGAGACACACTGAGTCACTGAGGCACTGAGAGCCACTGAGACACTGAGATACTGAGACACACTGAGACACAATGAGACACACTGAGACACACTGAGACACTGAGACACACTGAGATACTGAGACTCACTGAGACACTGAGACACACTGAGACACTGAGACAAACTGAGACACACTGAGAAACACTGAGACTCTGAGACAAACTGTGAGACACTGAGACTCACTGAGACACTGAGAGATACTGAGACATGCTGTGATACGGAGACACTGAGACACACTGAGAAACACTGAGACACTGAAACAAACTGAGAGACACTGAGACTCACTGAGACACTGAGTGATACTGAGACATGCTGTGATACGGAGACACTGAGACAAACTGAGACACAATTAGACACCATCAGACACTGTGACAAACTGAGACACACTGAGACACACGGAGACACACGGACACACTGAGAGACACTGAGCCACACTGAGAGACACTGAGACACATTGAGTAAGTGAGACACGCTGAGGCACGGAGACACTGAGACGAACTGAGACACTGTAACACGCTGACACACTGAGACCCACTGAGACACACTGAGACACGGAGACAAACTGATACACACTGAGACACACTGAGACACTGAGACAAACTGAGTGACACTGAGACTCACTGAGACATTGAGACTCTGAGACGCACTGAGAAACTGAGACAAACCGAGACACACTGAGACACACTGAGACACTGAGACAAACTGAGAGACACTGAGACTCACTGAGACACTGCGAGACACTGAACACTGAGACAAACTGAGACACTGAGACAAACTGAGTCACACGTAGACACCATGAGACACTGAGACACACTGAGACACACTGAGACACTGAGAGACACTGAGACACACTGAGAGACAATGAGACTCACTGAGACACTGAGAGACACTGAGACACTGAGACACACTCTGTAAGTGAGATACGCTGAGGCACGGAATCACTGAGATGAACTGAGACACACTGAGACACACAGGCACACTGAGACACAATGAGACACTGAGAGACACTGAGACAAACTGTGACACACTGAGACACTGGGACACTGAGAAAAACTGATACACATTGAAACACTGAGACAAACTGTGATTGACTGAGACACACTGACACACTGCGACAAACTGCGACACACTAAAACACATTGAGACACTGAGACACACTGAGACACTCTGAGACACTGAGACACTGAGACAAACTGTGACACTGAGACACACTGAGACATACTGTGACCCACTGTGACACACTGAGACACTGAGACTCTCAGACAAACTGAGACACACTGAGATACTGAGACACACTGAGACACACAGACACACTGAGACAAACTGTGACACTGAGACATACTGCGACATACTGTGACACACTGAGACACTGGGACACTGAGAAAAACTGATACACATTGACACACTGAGACACTGAGACAAACTGTGATTGACTGAGACACACTGAGACACTGCGACAAACTGCGACACACTGAGACACACTGAGATTCTGGGACACTGAGACACACTGAGATACTGAGACTCACTGAGACACTGAGACACACTGAGACAAACTGAGACACACTAAGAAACACTGAGACTCTGAGACAAACTGTGAGACCCTGAGACTCACTGAGACACTGAGAGACACTGAGACATGCTGAGACATGGAGACAAACTGAGACACACTGAGAAACACTGAGACAGAGACAAGCTGAGAGACACTGAGACTCACTGAGACACTGAGACATACTGAGACATGCTGAGACATGGAGACACTGAGACAAACTGAGACACACTTAGACACCATCAGACACTGTGACAAACTAAGACACACTGAGACACACGGAGACACGAGGACACACTGAGAGACACTGAGCCACACTGAGAGACACTGAGACACACTGAGACACATTGTGACACACTGAGAGACACTGAGCCACACTGAGAGACACTGAGACACACTGAGTAAGTGAGACACGCTGAGGCACGGAGACACTGAGACGAACTGAGACACTGTAACACGCTGAGACACTGAGACCCACTGAGACACACTGAGACACGGAGACAAACTGATACACACTGAGACACACTGAGACACTGAGACAAACTGAGTGACACTGAGACTCACTGAGACACTGAGACTCTGAGACGCACTGAGAAACTGAGACAAACCGAGACACACTGAGACACACTGAGACACTGAGAGACACTGAACACTGAGACAAACTGAGACACTGAGACAAACTGAGACACACTTAGACACCATGAGACACTGAGACACACTGAGACACACTGAGATACTGAGACACACTGAACACTGAGACAGTGGGACAGACTGAGACACACTGAGACACAATGAGACACTGAGACACACTGAGACACACTTAGACAGCATGAGACACTGAGACACACTGAGACACACTGAGACACTGAGAGACACTGAGACACACTGAGAGACAATGAGACTCACTGAGACACTGAGAGACACTGAGACACCGAGACACACTCTGTAAGTGAGATACGCTGAGGCACGGAGTCACTGTGACGAACTGAGACACACTGAGGCCCACTGAGACACTGGGACAGACTGAGACACTGAGACTGAGACAAACAGTGACACACTGAGACACACTGAGATACTGAGACACACTGAGACACACTGAGGCACTGAGACACGGAGACACACTGAGACACTGAGACGCACTGTGGCACTGAGAGACACATTGACACACTGAGACACATTGACACACTGAGAGACACTGAGACACTGAGACCCTGAGACACTGACACACCGAGAAACACTGTGACACTGAGACTCACTGAGACACACAGAGACACTGTGACACACTGAGACACTGAGACACTGAGACACACTGAGACACTGAGATACACTGAGACACTGTGACACACTGTGACACTGAGACACTGAGACACTCTGAGACACTGAGATACACTGAGACACTGTGACACACTGTGACACTGAGACACTGAAACACACTGAGACACAGTGACACACTGAGACACACTGAGACACACTGAGAAACTGATTTTCAATGAGGCACTGAGACAGACTGAGACACACTGTGACACACTGAGACACTGAGGCACAATGAGACACTGAGACACGGTGACACTGATACACACTGCAACACTGAGATACACTGAAACACTCTGAGACACTGAGACACACTGAGATACTGAGACACACGTAGACACACTGAGAAACTGAGACACTGTGACACTGAACGACACTGAGACACTGAGACACTGTGAAACACTGAGACACACTGAGACACACTGAGAAACTGAGATACACTGAGGCACTGAGACACACTGAGACACATTGACACACTGAGACACTGAGACAAACTGTGATTGACTGAGACACACTGAGACACTGCGACAAACTGAGACACACTGAGGCACACTGAGATTCTGGGACACTGAGATACACTTAGACACCATGTGACACTGAGACACACTGAGACACACTGAGACAAACTGAGACACTGAGAGACACTGAGACAAAGGGAGAGACAATGAGACTCACTGAGACACTGAGAGACACTGAGACACACTCTGTAAGTGAGATACGCTGAGGCACGGAGTCACTGAGACGAACTGAGACACACTGAGACACACAGACACACTGAGACACAATGAGACACTGAGAGACTCTGAGATATACTGTGACACACTGAGATACTGAGACTCTGAGACAAACTGAGACACACTGAGATACTGAGACACACTGAGACACACAGACACACTGAGACAAACTGTGACACTGAGACATACTGCGACATACTGTGACACACTGAGACACTGGGACACTGAGAAAAACTGATACACATTGACACACTGAGACACTGAGACAAACTGTGATTGACGGAGACACACTGAGACACTGCGACAAACTGAGACACACTGAGATTCTGGGACACTGAGACACACTGAGACACTCCGAGACACTGAGACACTGAGACAAACTGTGACACTGAGACACACTGAGACATACTGTGACACACTGTGACACACTGAGACACTGAGACTCTGAGACAAACTGAGACACACTGAGATACTGAGACACACTGAGACACACAGACACACTGAGACACAATGAGACACTGAGAGACACTGAGACACTGAGACATACTAAGACACTCTGAGATACACTGAAAGACACAGAGACACTGAGACACACTACGACACACTGAGACACATGAGGCACACTGACACAATGTGACACACTGCGACACTGAGACACACTAAGACACACTGAGATACTGAGAGACACTGAGACACACTACGACACACTGAGACACACTGCTACACTGAGACACACTGAGACATGCTGTGACACACTGAGAGACACTGAGACACACTGAGACACTGAGGCACTGAGAGACATGGAGACACTGAGACACCCTAAGACACACTGAGATACTGAGAGACACTGTGACACACTGAGACACACTGAGACACATTGCTACACTGAGACACACTGAGACATGCTGTGACACACTGAGAGACACTGAGACACACTGAGACACTGAAGCACTGAGAGACACTGAGACACTGAGACACACTAAGACACACTGAGACACTGAGAGACACAGAGACACTGAGACACACTACGACACACTGAGACACATGAGGCACACTGACACAATGTGACATACTGCGACACTGAGACACACTGAAACACACTGAGACACTGAGGCACTGAGAGACATTGAGACACTGAGACACACTAAGACACACTGAGATACTGAGAGACACTGTGACACACTGCGACACACTGTACACTGAGACACACTGAGACACACTGACACACTGAGACACTGAAACATACAGAGAGACACTAAGACACACTGAGACACTGAGACACACAGACACACTGAGACACAATGAGACACTGAGAGACACTGAGACACTGAGACATACTAAGACACTCTGATATACACTGAGAGACACTGAGATACACTGAGAGACACTGAGACACACTACGACACACTGAGACACACTGAGATTCTGGGACACTGAGACACACTGAGACACTGAGACAAACTGTGACACTGAGACACACTGAGACATACTGTGACACACTGTGACACACTGAGACACTGAGACTCTGAGACAAACTGAGACACACTGAGATACTGAGACACACTGAGACACACAGACACACTGAGACACAATGAGACACTGAGAGACACTGAGACACTGAGACATACTAAGACACTCTGATATACACTGAGAGACACTGAGATACACTGAGAGACACTGAGACACACTACGACACACTGAGACACATGAGACACTGAGGCACACTGACACAATGTGACACACTGCGACACTGAGACACACTGAGACACACTGTGACATACTGAGAGACTCTGAGACACACTGAGACACTGAGGCACTGAGAGACATTGAGACACTGAGACACACTAAGACACACTGAGATACTGAGAGACACTGTGACACACTGAGACACACTGCTACACTGAGACACACTGAGACACGCTGTGACACACTGAGAGACACTGAGACGCACTGAGACACTGAAGCACTGAGAGACACTGAGACACTGAGACACACTAAGACACACTGAGACACTGAGACACACTGAGACACACTGACACACTGAGACACTGAAACATACAGAGAGACACTAAGACACACTGAGACACTGAGGCACCGAGACAAACTGAGACACACTGAGACACTGGGACAATGAGACAAACTGAGACACACTGAGACACTGAGACAAACAGTGACCACTGAGTCACACTGAGACACTGAGACAAACTGTGTCTCTGAGACACTGAGACACACTGAGACACTGGGACACACTGAGACACACTGAGATACTGAGACACACAAGCACACTGAGACACACAGACACACTGAAACACACTGCGAACCTGAGACACTGACACAATTGAGACACTGAGACACACTGAGACATACAGAGAGAGACAGTGAGACACACTGAGACACTGAGGCACTTACAGACACTGAGGCACTTAGAGACACTGAGGCACTGAAACACACTAAGACACACTAAGATACACTGAGACACTAAGACACACTGAGACACACTAAGATACTGAGACAAACTGAGACACTGAGACTCACTGAGACACACTGAGACATACTGAGACACACTGAGACACTGAGACACAGTGATACACTCTGAGAGACAGAGACACTGAGACACACTGAGACACTGAGACACACTGAGATACACTAAGACACATTGAGACACTGAGACACACTGACACACTGAGACACTGAGAGATAGTGAGACACACTGAGACACACTGAAACACTGAGACACACTGAGACACTGAGAGATACTGAGAGATACTGAGACACACTGAGACACTGAGACACTGAAGCACTGAGAGACACTGAGCCACTGAGACACACTAAGACACACTGAGACACTGAGACACACTGAGACACACTGACACACTGAGACACTGAGATACACTGAGACACACTAAGACACACTGAGACACTGAGACACACTGGGACACTGAGACAAACTGAGACACACTGAGATACTGAGACACACTGAGACACTAAGACACACTGAGACACACTGAGACACACTGACACACTGAGACACACTGAGACACTGAGACACAGTGATACACTCTGAGAGACAGAGACACTGAGACACACTGAGACACTGAGACACACTGAGATACACTAAGACACATTGAGACACTGAGACACACTGACACACTGAGACACTGAGAGATAGTGAGACACACTGAGACACACTGAAACACTGAGACACACTGAGACACTGAGAGATACTGAGAGATACTGAGACACACTGAGACACTGAGACACTGAAGCACTGAGAGACACTGAGCCACTGAGACACACTAAGACACACTGAGACACTGAGACACACTGAGACACACTGACACACTGAGACACTGAGATACACTGAGACACACTAAGACACACTGAGACACTGAGACACACTGGGACACTGAGACAAACTGAGACACACTGAGATACTGAGACACACTGAGACACTAAGACACACTGAGACACACTGAGACACACTGACACACTGAGACACACTGAGACACTGAGAGATACTGAGACACTGACACACACGAAGACACGCTGAGACACACTGACACACTGAGATACTGAGGCACTGAGAGACACTGAGACACAATTCGACACACTGAGACACATGAGACACTGAGGCACACTGACACACTGTAACACACTGAGAGACTCTGAGACGCACTGAGATACCGAGGCACTGAGAGACATTGAGACACTGAGACACACTGACACACTGAGACACTGATACATACAGAGAGATACTGAGACACACTGAGACACTGAGGCACTGAGACACACTGAGACAAACTGAGACACACTGAGACACTGAGACACTGAGAGCCACTGAGACACTGAGATAAACTGAGACACACTGACACACTGAGACACTGAGAAATACAGAGAGATACAGAGACATACTGCGTCACTGAGGCACTGAGAGCCACTGAGACACTGAGATACTGAGAAACACTGAGACACAATGAGACACACTGAGACACACTGAGACACACTGAGACACACTGAGTCACTGAGACACACTGAGACCCTGAGAAACTGAGACACACTGAGTCACTGAGACACTGAGACAAACTGAGACACACTGAGACACTGAGACACTGAGACACACTGAGTCACTGAGACACTGAGACAAACTGAGACTCACTAAGACACTGAGAGACACTGAGACATGCTGAGACACGGAGACAAACTGAGACACACTGAGAAACACTGAGACACTGAGACAAACTGAGAGACACTGAGACTCACTGAGACACTGAGAGATACTGAGACATGCTGTGATACGGAGACACTGAGACAAACTGAGACACAATTAGACACACGGAGACACACGGACACACTGAGAGACACTGAGCCACACTGAGAGATACTGAGACACACTGAGTAAGTGAGACACGCTGAGGCACAGAGACACTGAGACGAACTGAGACACTGTAACACGCTGAGACACTGAGACCCACTGAGACACACTGAGACACGGAGACAAACTGATACACACTGAGACAAACTGAGACACTGAGACAAACTGAGTGACACTGAGACTCAATGAGACACTGAGACTCTGAGACGCAATGAGAATCTGAGACAAACCGAGACACACTGAGACACACTGAGACACTGAGACAAACTGAGAGACACTGAGACTCACTGAGACACTGCGAGACACTGAACACTGAGACAAACTGAGACACTGAGACAAACTGAGACACACTTAGACACCATGAGACACTGAGACACACTGAGACACACTGAGACACACTGAGACACTGAGACACACTGAGAGACAATGAGACTCACTGAGAAACTGAGAGACACTGAGACACTGAGACACACTCTGTAAGTGAGATACGCTGAGGCACGGAGTCACTGAGACGAACTAAGACACACTGCGACACACAGACAAACTGAGACACAATCAGACACTGAGAGACACTGAGACATACTGTGACACACTGAGACACTGGGACACTGAGAAAAACTGATACACATTGACACACTGAGACACTGAGACTCTGAGACAAACTGAGACACACTGAGATACTGAGACACACAGACACACTGAGACAAACTGTGACACTGAGACATACTGCGACATACTGTGACACACTGAGACACTGGGACACTTAGAAAAACTGATACACATTGACACACTGAGACACTGAGACAAACTGTGATTGACTGAGACACACTGAGACACGGCGATAAACTGAGACACACTGAGGCACACTGAGATTCTGGGACACTGAGACACACTGAGATACTGAGACACACTGAGACACACAGACACACTGAGACAAACTGAGACACTGAGAGACACTGAGACAAACGGAGAGACAATGAGACTCACTGAGACACTGAGAGACACTGAGACACTGAGACACACTCTGTAAGTGAGATACGCTGAGGCACGGAGTCACTGAGACGAACTGAGACACACAGACACACTGAGACACAATGAGACACTGAGAGACTCTGAGATATACTGTGACACACTGAGACACTGAGACTCTGAGACAAATTGAGACACACTGAGATACTGAGACACACTGAGATACACAGACACACTGAGACAAACTGTGACACTGAGACATACTGCGACATACTGTGACACACTGAGACACTGGGACACTGAGAAAAACTGATACACATTGACACACTGAGACACTGAGACAAACTGTGATTGACGGAGACACACTGAGACACTGCGACAAACTGCGACACACTGAAACACACTGAGATTCTGGGACACTGAGACACACTGAGACACTCTGAGACACTGAGACACTGAGACAAACTGTGACACTGAGACACACTGAGACATACTGTGACACACTGAGACACTGAGACTCTGAGACAAACTGAGACACACTGAGATACTGAGACACACTGAGACACACAGACACACTGAGACACAATGAGACACTGAGAGCCACTGAGACACTGAGACATACTAAGACACTCTGAGACACACTGAGAGACACAGAGACACTGAGACACACTACGACACACTGAGACACATGAGGCACACTGACACAATGTGACACACTGCGACACTGAGACACACTGAGACACACTGAGACACTGAGGCACTGAGAGACATTGAGACACTGAGACACACTAAGACACACTGAGATACTGAGAGACACTGTGACACACTGAGACACACTGCTACACTGAGACACACTGAGACATGCTGTGACACACTGAGAGACACTGAGACACACTGAGACACTGAAGCACTGAGAGACACTGAGAGACACTGAGACACACTAAGACACACTGAGACACTGAGAGACACAGAGACACTGAGACACACTACGACACACTGAGACACATGAGGCACACTGACACAATGTGACACACTGCGACACTGAGACACACTGAGACACACTGAGACACTGAGGCACTGAGAGACATTGAGACACTGAGACACACTAAGACACACTGAGATACTGAGAGACACTGTGACACACTGAGACACACTGCTACACTGAGACACACTGAGACATGCTGTGACACACTGAGAGACACTGAGACACACTGAGACACTGAAGCACTGAGAGACACTGAGACACTGAGACACACTAAGACACACTGAGACACAGAGACACACTGAGACACACTGACACACTGAGACACTGAAACATACAGAGAGACACTAAGACACACTGAGATACTGAGGCACCGAGACAAACTGAGACACACTGAGACACTGGGACAATGAGACAAACTGAGACACACTGAGATACTGAGACACACTGAGACACACAGACACACTGAGACAAACTGTGACACTGAGACATACTGCGACATACTGAGACACACTGAGATTCTGGGACACTGAGACACACTGAGACACTGAGACAAACTGTGACACTGAGACACACTGAGACATACTGTGACACACTGTGACACACTGAGACACTGAGACTCTGAGACAAACTGAGACGCACTGAGATACTGAGACACACTGAGACACACAGACACACTGAGACACAATGAGACACTGAGAGACACTGAGACACTGAGACATACTAAGACACTCTGATATACACTGAGAGACACTGAGATACACTGAGAGACACTGAGACACACTACGACACACTGAGACACATGAGACACTGAGGCACACTGACACAATGTGACACACTGCGACACTGAGACACACTGAGACACACTGTGACATACTGAGAGACTCTGAGGCACACTGAGACACTGAGGCACTGAGAGACATTGAGACACTGAGACACACTAAGACACACTGAGATACTGAGAGACACTGTGACACACTGAGACACACTGCTACACTGAGACACACTGAGACACGCTGAGACACACTGAGAGACACTGAGACGCACTGAGACACTGAAGCACTGAGAGACACTGAGACACTGAGACACACTAAGACACACTGAGACACTGAGACACACTGAGACACACTGACACACTGAGACACTGAAACATACAGAGAGACACTAAGACACACTGAGACACTGAGGCACCGAGACAAACTGAGACACACTGAGACACTGGGACAATGAGACAAACTGAGACACACTGAGACACACTGAGACACACTGACACACTGAGACACACTGAGACACTGAGAGATACTGAGACACTGACACACACGAAGACACGCTGAGACACACTGACACACTGAGATACTGAGGCACTGAGAGACACTGAGACACAATTCGACACACTGAGACACATGAGACACTGAGGCACACTGACACACTGTAACACACTGAGAGACTCTGAGACGCACTGAGATACCGAGGCACTGAGAGACATTGAGACACTGAGACACACTGACACACCGAGACACTGATACATACAGAGAGATACTGAGACACACTGAGACACTGAGGCACTGAGACACACTGAGACAAACTGAGACACACTGAGACACTGAGACACTGAGAGCCACTGAGACACTGAGACACACTGAGACACACTGACACACTGAGACACTGAGAAATACAGAGAGATACTGAGACACACTGCGTCACTGAGGCACTGAGAGCCACTGAGACACTGAGATACTGAGAAACACTGAGACACAATGAGACACACTGAGACACACTGAGACACACTGAGTCACTGAGACACACTGAGACCCTGAGAAACTGAGACACACTGAGTCACTGAGACACTGAGACAAACTGAGACACACTGAGACACTGAGACACTGAGACACACTGAGACACTGAGACAAACTGAGACACACTGAGAAACTCTGAGACTCTGAGACAAACTGTGAGACACTGAGACTCACTAAGACACTGAGAGACACTGAGACATGCTGAGACACGGAGACAAACTGAGACACACTGAGAAACACTGAGACTCACTGAGACACTGAGAGATACTGAGACATGCTGTGATACGGAGACACTGAGACAAACTGAGACACAATTAGACACCATCAGACACTGTGACAAACTGAGACACACTGAGACACACGGAGACACACGGACACACTGAGAGACACTGAGCCACACTGAGAGATACTGAGACACACTGAGTAAGTGAGACACGCTGAGGCACAGAGACACTGAGACGAACTGAGACACTGTAACACGCTGAGACACTGAGACCCACTGAGACACACTGAGACACGGAGACAAACTGATACACACTTAGACACCATGAGACACTGAGACACACTGAGACACACTGAGACACTGAGACACACTGAGAGACAATGAGACTCACTGAGACACTGAGAGACGCTGAGACACTGAGACACACTCTGTAAGTGAGATACGCTGAGGCACGGAGTCACTGAAACGAACTAAGACACACTGAGACACACAGACAAACTGAGACACAATGAGACACTGAGAGACACTGAGACATACTGTGACACACTGAGACACTGGGACACTGAGAAAAACTGATACACATTGACACACTGAGACACTGAGACTCTGAGACAAACTGAGACACACTGAGATACTGAGACACACTGAGACACACAGACACACTGAGACAAACTGTGACACTGAGACATACTGCGACATACTGTGACACACTGAGACACTGGGACACTTAGAAAAACTGATACACATTGACACACTGAGACACTGAGACAAACTGTGATTGACTGAGACACACTGAGACACTGCGACAAACTGAGACACACTGAGGCACACTGAGATTCTGGGACACTGAGATACACTTAGACACCATGTGACACTGAGACACACTGAGACACACTGAGACAAACTGAGACACTGAGAGACACTGAGACAAACGGAGAGACAATGAGACTCACTGAGACACTGAGAGACACTGAGACACTGAGACACACTCTGTAAGTGAGATACGCTGAGGCACGGAGTCACTGAGACGAACTGAGACACACTGAGACACACAGACACACTGAGACACAATGAGACACTGAGAGACTCTGAGATATACTGTGACACACTGAGACACTGAGACTCTGAGACAAACTGAGACACACTGAGATACTGAGACACACTGAGATACACAGACACACTGAGACAAACTGTGACACTGAGACATACTGCGACATACTGTGACACACTGAGACACTGGGACACTGAGAAAAACTGATACACATTGACACACTGAGACACTGAGACAAACTGTGATTGACGGAGACACACTGAGACACTGCGACAAACTGCGACACACTGAGACACACTGAGATTCTGGGACACTGAGACACACTGAGACACTCTGAGACACTGAGACACTGAGACAAACTGTGACACTGAGACACACTGAGACATACTGTGACACACTGTGACACACTGAGACACTGAGACTCTGAGACAAACTGAGACACACTGAGATACTGAGACACACTGAGACACACAGACACACTGAGACACAATGAGACACTGAGAGCCACTGAGACACTGAGACATACTAAGACACTCTGAGATACACAGAGAGACACAGAGACACTGAGACACACTATGACTCACTGAGACACATGAGGCACACTGACACAATGTGACACACTGCGACACTGAGACACACTGAGACACACTGAGACACTGAGGCACTGAGAGACATTGAGACACTGAGACACACTAAGACACACTGAGATACTGAGAGACACTGTGACACACTGAGACACACTGAGACACACTGCTACACTGAGACACACTGAGACATGCTGTGACACACTGAGAGACACTGAGACACACTGAGACACTGAAGCACTGAGAGACACTGAGAGACACTGAGACACACTAAGACACACTGAGACACTGAGAGACACTGAGACACTGAGACACACTACGACACACTGAGACACATGAGGCACACTGACACAATGTGACACACTGCGACACTGAGACACACTGAGACACACTGAGACACTGAGGCACTGAGAGACATTGAGACACTGAGACACACTAAGACACACTGAGATACTGAGAGACACTGTGACACACTGAGACACACTGCTACACTTAGACACACTGAGACATGCTGTGACACACTGAGAGACACTGAGACACACTGAGACACTGAAGCACTGAGAGATACTGAGACACTGAGACACACTAAGACACACTGAGACACAGAGACACACTGAGACACACTGACACACTGAGACACTGAAACATACAGAGAGACACTAAGACACACTGAGATACTGAGGCACCGAGACAAACTGAGACACACTGAGACACTGGGACAATGAGACAAACTGAGACACACTGAGATACTGAGACACACTGAGACACACAGACACACTGAGACAAACTGTGACACTGAGACATACTGCGACATACTGTGACACACTGAGACACTGGGACACTGAGAAAAACTGATACACATTGACACACTGAGACACTGAGACAAACTGTGATTGACTGAGACACACTGAGACACACTGAGATTCTGGGACACTGAGACACACTGAGACACTGAGACAAACTGTGACACTGAGACAGACTGAGACATACTGTGACACACTGTGACACACTGAGACACTGAGACTCTGAGACAAACTGAGACACACTGAGATACTGAGACACACTGAGACACACAGACACACTGAGACACAATGAGACACTGAGAGACACTGAGACACTGAGACATACTAAGACACTCTGATATACACTGAGAGACACTGAGATACACTGAGAGACACTGAGACACACTACGACACACTGAGACACATGAGACACTGAGGCACACTGACACAATGTGACACACTGCGACACTGAGACACACTGAGACACACTGTGACATACTGAGAGACTCTGAGACACACTGAGACACTGAGAGACATTGAGACACTGAGACACACTAAGACACACTGAGATACTGAGAGACACTGTGACACACTGAGACACACTGCTACACTGAGACACACTGAGACACGCTGTGACACACTGAGAGACACTGAGACGCACTGAGACACTGAAGCACTGAGAGACACTGAGACACTGAGACACACTAAGACACACTGAGACACTGAGACACACTGAGACACACTGACACACTGAGACACTGAAACATACAGAGAGACACTAAGACACACTGAGACACTGAGGCACCGAGACAAACTGAGACACACTGAGACACTGGGACAATGAGACAAACTGAGACACACTGAGACACTGAGACAAACAGTGACCACTGAGTCACACTGAGACACTGAGACAAACTGTGACTCTGAGACACTGAGACACACTGAGACACTGGGACACACTGAGACACACTGAGATACTGAGACACACAAGCACACTGAGACACACAGACACACTGAAACACACTGCGAACCTGAGACACTGACACAATTGAGACACTGAGACACACTGAGACGTACAGAGAGAGACACTGAGACACACTGAGACACTGAGGCACTTAGAGACACTGAGGCACTTAGAGACACTGAGGCACTGAAACACACTAAGACACACTAAGACACACTGAGACACTAAGACACACTGAGACACGATAAGATACTGAGACAAACTGAGACACTGAGACTCACTGAGACACACTGAGACATACTGAGACACACTGAGACACACTGAGACACTGAGACACAGTGATACACTCTGAGAGACAGAGACACTGAGACACACTGAGACACTGAGACACACTGAGACACTGAGACACACTGACACACTGAGACACACTGAGACACTGAGAGATAGTGAGACACACTGAGACACACTGACACACTGAGACACACTGAGACACTGAGAGATACTGAGACTCTGAAGCACTGAGAGACACTGAGACACTGAGACACACTAAGACACACTGAGACACTGAGACACACTGAGACACACTGACACACTGAGACACTGAAACATATAGAGAGACACTAAGACACACTGAGACACTGAGGCACCGAGACAAACTGAGACACACTGAGACACTGGGACAATGAGACACACTGAGACACTGAGACAAACAGTGACCACTGAGTCACACTGAGACACTGAGACAAACTGTGACTCTGAGACACTGAGACACACTGAGACACTGGGACATACTGAGACACACTGAGATACTGAGACACACAAGCACACTGAGACACACAGACACACTGAAACACACTGCGAACCTGAGACACTGACACAATTGAGACACTGAGACACACTGAGACATACAGAGAGAGACACTGAGACACACTGAGACACACTAAGACACACTGAGATACTGAGACACACTGAGACACACTGACACACTGAGACACTGAAACATACAGAGAGACACTAAGACACACTGAGACACTGAGGCACCGAGACAAACTGAGACACACTGAGACACTGGGACAATGAGACACACTGAGACACTGAGACAAACAGTGACCACTGAGTCACACTGAGCCACTGAGACAAACTGTGACTCTGAGACACTGAGACACACTGAGACACTGAGACATACTGTGACACACTGAGACACTGGGACAATGAGACAAACTGAGACACACTGAGATACTGAGACACACTGAGACACACAGACGCACTGAGACAAACTGTGACACTGAGACATACTGCGACATACTGTGATACACTGAGACACTGGGACACTGAGAAAAACTGATACACATTGACAGACTGAGACACTGAGACAAACTGTGATACTGAGACACACTGAGACATACTGTGACACGCTGTGACACACTGAGACACTGAGACTCTGAGACAAACTGAGACACACTGAGATATTGAGACACACTGAGACACACAGACACACTGAGACACAATGAGACACTGAGAGACACTGAGACACTGAGACATAATAAGGCACTCTGATATACACTGAGAGACACTGAGATACACTGAGAGACACTGAGACACACTACGACACACTGAGACACATGAGACACTGAGGCACACTGACACAATGTGACACACTGCGACACTGAGACACACTGAGACACACTGTGACATACTGAGAGACTCTGAGACACACTGAGACACTGAGGCACTGAGAGACATTGAGACACTGAGACACACTAAGACACACTGAGATACTGAGAGACACTGTGACACACTGAGACACACTGCTACACTGAGACACACTGAGACACGCTGTGACACACTGAGAGACACTGAGACACACTGAGACACTGAAGCACTGAGAGACACTGAGACACTGAGACACACTAAGAAACACTGAGACACTGAGACACACTGAGACACACTGACACACTGAGACACTGAAACATAGAGAGAGACACTAAGACACACTGAGACACTGAGGCACCGAGACAAACTGAGACACACTGAGACACTAGGACAATGAGACAAACTGAGACACACTGAGACACTGAGACAAACAGTGACCACTGAGTCACACTGAGACACTGAGACAAACTGTGACTCTGAGACACTGAGACACACTGAGACACACTGAGACACTGAGGCACTGAGAGACATTGAGACACTGAGACACACTAAGACACACTGAGATACTGAGAGACACTGTGACACACTGAGACACACTGAGACACACTGCTACACTGAGACACACTGAGACATGCTGTGACACACTGAGAGACACTGAGACACACTGAGACACTGAAGCACTGAGAGACACTGAGAGACACTGAGACACACTAAGACACACTGAGACACTGAGAGACACTGAGACACTGAGACACACTACGACACACTGAGACACATGAGGCACACTGACACAATGTGACACACTGCGACACTGAGACACACTGAGACACACTGAGACACTGAGGCACACTGACACACTGAGACACTGAAACATACAGAGAGACACTAAGACACACTGAGACACTGAGGCACCGAGACAAACTGAGACACACTGAGACACTGGGACAATGAGACAAACTGAGACACACTGAGACACTGAGACAAACAGTGACCACTGAGTCACACTGAGACACTGAGACAAACTGTGACTCTGAGACACTGAGACACACTGAGACACTGGGACACACTGAGACACACTGAGATACTGAGACACACAAGCACACTGAGACACACAGACACACTGAAACACACTGCGAACCTGAGACACTGACACAATTGAGACACTGAGACACACTGAGACATACAGAGAGAGACACTGAGACACACTGAGACACTGAGGCACTTAGAGACACTGATGCACTTAGAGACACTGAGGCACTGAAACACACTAAGACACACTAAGACACACTGAGACACTAAGACACACTGAGACACACTAAGACACTGAGACAAACTGAGATACTGAGACTCACTGAGACACACTGAGACACTGAGACACACTGAGACACAGTGATACACTCTGAGAGACTGAGACACACTGAGACACTGAGACACACTGAGATACACTAAGACACATTGAGACACTGAGACACACTGAGACACGAAGACAAACTGAGACACACTGAGACACACTGACACACTGAGACACACTGAGACACTGAGAGATAGTGAGACACACTGAGACACACTGACACACTGAGACACACTGAGACACTGAGAGATACTGAGACACACTACGACGCACTGAGGCACTGAGTAACACTGAGACACACTAAGACACACTGAGACACTGAGACACACTGGGACACTGAGACAAACTGAGACACATTGAGACACTGAGACACACTGAGACACTGAGACACACTGAGACACACTGAGACACACTGACACACTGAGACACACTGAGACACTGAGAGATACTGAGACACTGACACACACGAAGACACGCTGAGACACACTGACACACTGAGATACTGAGGCACTGAGAGACACTGAGACACAATTCGACAAACTGAGACACATGAGACACTGAGGCACACTGACACACTGTAACACACTGAGAGACTCTGAGACGCACTTAGATATAGAGGCACTGAGAGACATTGAGACACTGAGACACACTGACACACTGAGACACTGATACATACAGAGAGATACTGAGACACACTGAGACACTGAGGCACTGAGACACACTGAGAAAAACTGAGACACACTAAGACACTGAGACACTGAGAGCCACTGAGACACACTGAGACACACTGACACACTGAGACACTGAGACATACAGAGAGATACTGAGACACACTGCGTCACTGAGGCACTGAGAGCCACTGAGACACTGAGATACTGAGACACACTGAGACACAATGAGACACACTGAGACACACTGAGTCACTGAGACACACTGAGACCCTGAGAAACTGAGACACACTGAGTCACTGAGACACTAAGACAAACTGAGACACACTGAGACACTGAGACACTGAGACACACTGAGACACTGAGACAAACTGAGACACACTGAGAAACACTGAGACTCTGAGACAAACTGTGAGACACTGAGACTCACTAAGACACTGAGAGACACTGAGACATGCTGAGACACGGAGACAAACTGAGACACACTGAGAAACACTGAGACACTGAAACAAACTGAGAGACACTGAGACTCACTGAGACACTGAGAGATACTGAGACATGCTGTGATACGGAGACACTGAGACAAACTGAGACACAATTAGACACCATCAGACACTGTGACAAACTGAGACACACTGAGACACACGGAGACACACGGACACACTGAGAGACACTGAGCCACACTGAGAGATACTGAGACACACTGAGTAAGTGAGACACGCTGAGGCACGGAGACACTGAGACGAACTGAGACACTGTAACACGCTGAGACACTGAGACCCACTGAGACACACTGAGACACGGAGACAAACTGATACACACTGAGACACACTGAGACACTGAGACAAACTGAGTGACACTGAGACTCACTGAGACACTGGGACTCAGAGACGCAATGAGAATCTGAGACAAACCGAGACACACTGAGACACACTGAGACACTGAGACAAACTGAGAGACACTGAGACTCACTGAGACACTGCGAGACACTGAACACTGAGACAAACTGAGACACTGAGACAAACTGAGACACACTTAGACACCATGAGACACTGAGACACACTGAGACACACTGAGACACTGAGACACACTGAGAGACAATGAGACTCACTGAGACACTGAGAGACACTGAGACACTGAGACACACTCTGTAAGTGAGATACGCTGAGGCACGGAGTCACTGAGACGAACTAAGACACACTGAGACACACAGACAAACTGAGACACAATGAGACACTGAGAGACACTGAGACATACTGTGACACACTGAGACACTGGGACACTGAGAAAAACTGATACACATTGACACACTGAGACACACTGAGACACTGAGACAAACTGAGACACACTGAGATACTGAGACAAACTGTGACACTGAGACATACTGCGACATACTGTGACACACTGAGATACTGAGACACACTGAGACACAATGAGACACACTGAGACATACTGAGACACACTGAGTCACTGAGACATACTGAGACCCTGAGAAACTGAGAAGCACTGAGTCACTGAGACACTGAGACAAACTGAGACACACTGAGACACTGAGACAAACTGAGACACACTGAGAAACACTGAGACTCTGAGACAAACTGTGAGACACTGAGACTCACTAAGACACTGAGAGACACTGAGACATGCTGAGACACGGAGACAAACTGAGACACACTGAGAAACACTGAGACACTGAAACAAACTGAGAGACACTGAGACTCACTGAGACACTGAGAGATACTGAGACATGCTGTGATACGGAGACACTGAGACAAACTGAGACACAATTAGACACCATCAGACACTGTGACAAACTGAGACACACGGAGACACACGGACACACTGAGAGACACTGAGCCACACTGAGAGATACTGAGACACACTGAGTAAGTGAGACACGCTGAGGCACGGAGACACTGAGACGAACTGAGACACTGTAACACGCTGAGACACTGAGACCCACTGAGACACACTGAGACACGGAGACAAACTGATACACACTGAGACACACTGAGACACTGAGACAAACTGAGTGACACTGAGACTCACTGAGACACTGAGACTCAGAGACGCAATGAGAATCTGAGACAAACCGAGACACACTGAGACACACTGAGACACTGAGACAAACTGAGAGACACTGAGACTCACTGAGACACTGCGAGACACTGAACACTGAGACAAACTGAGACACTGAGACAAACTGAGACACACTTAGACACCATGAGACACTGAGACACACTGAGACACACTGAGCACTGAGACACACTGAGACACACTGAGACACTGAGACACACTGAGAGACAATGAGACTCACTGAGACACTGAGAGACACTGAGACACTGAGACACACTCTGTAAGTGAGATACGCTGAGGCACGGAGTCACTGAGACGAACTAAGACACACTGAGACACACAGACAAACTGAGACACAATGAGACACTGAGAGACACTGAGACATACTGTGACACACTGAGACACTGGGACACTGAGAAAAACTGATACACATTGACACACTGAGACACACTGAGACACTGAGACAAACTGAGACACACTGAGATACTGAGACACACAGACACACTGAGACAAACTGTGACACTGAGACATACTGCGACATACTGTGACACACTGAGATACTGAGACACACTGAGACACATAGACACACTGAGACAAACTGTGACACTGAGACATACTGCGACATACTGTGACACACTGAGATACTGAGACACACAAGCACACTGAGACACACAGACACACTGAAACACACTGTGAACCTGAGACACTGACACAATTGAGACACTGAGATACACTGAGACATACAGAGAGAGACACTGAGACACACTGAGACACTGAGGCACTTAGAGACACTGAGGCACTTAGAGACACTGAGGCACTGAAACACACTAAGACACACTAAGACACACTGAGACACTAAGACACACTGAGACACACTAAGACACTGAGACAAACTGAGACACTGAGACATACTGCGACATACTGTGACACACTGAGATACTGAGACACACTGAGACACAATGAGACACACTGAGACATACTGAGACACACTGAGTCACTGAGACATACTGAGACCCTGAGAAACTGAGAAGCACTGAGTCACTGAGACACTGAGACAAACTGAGACACACTGAGACACTGAGACAAACTGAGACACACTGAGAAACACTGAGACTCTGAGACAAACTGTGAGACACTGAGACTCACTAAGACACTGAGAGACACTGAGACATGCTGAGACACGGAGACAAACTGAGACACACTGAGAAACACTGAGACACTGAAACAAACTGAGAGACACTGAGACTCACTGAGACACTGAGAGATACTGAGACATGCTGTGATACGGAGACACTGAGACAAACTGAGACACAATTAGACACCATCAGACACTGTGACAAACTGAGACACACGGAGACACACGGACACACTGAGAGACACTGAGCCACACTGAGAGATACTGAGACACACTGAGTAAGTGAGACACGCTGAGGCACGGAGACACTGAGACGAACTGAGACACTGTAACACGCTGAGACACTGAGACCCACTGAGACACACTGAGACACGGAGACAAACTGATACACACTGAGACACACTGAGACACTGAGACAAACTGAGTGACACTGAGACTCACTGAGACACTGAGACTCAGAGACGCAATGAGAATCTGAGACAAACCGAGACACACTGAGACACACTGAGACACTGAGACAAACTGAGAGACACTGAGACTCACTGAGACACTGCGAGACACTGAACACTGAGACAAACTGAGACACTGAGACAAACTGAGACACACTTAGACACCATGAGACACTGAGACACACTGAGACACACTGAGCACTGAGACACACTGAGACACACTGAGACACTGAGACACACTGAGAGACAATGAGACTCACTGAGACACTGAGAGACACTGAGACACTGAGACACACTCTGTAAGTGAGATACGCTGAGGCACGGAGTCACTGAGACGAACTAAGACACACTGAGACACACAGACAAACTGAGACACAATGAGACACTGAGAGACACTGAGACATACTGTGACACACTGAGACACTGGGACACTGAGAAAAACTGATACACATTGACACACTGAGACACACTGAGACACTGAGACAAACTGAGACACACTGAGATACTGAGACACACAGACACACTGAGACAAACTGTGACACTGAGACATACTGCGACATACTGTGACACACTGAGATACTGAGACACACTGAGACACATAGACACACTGAGACAAACTGTGACACTGAGACATACTGCGACATACTGTGACACACTGAGATACTGAGACACACAAGCACACTGAGACACACAGACACACTGAAACACACTGCGAACCTGAGACACTGACACAATTGAGACACTGAGATACACTGAGACATACAGAGAGAGACACTGAGACACACTGAGACACTGAGGCACTTAGAGACACTGAGGCACTTAGAGACACTGAGGCACTGAAACACACTAAGACACACTAAGACACACTGAGACACTAAGACACACTGAGACACACTAAGACACTGAGACAAACTGAGACACTGAGACATACTGCGACATACTGTGACACACTGAGATACTGAGACACACTGAGACACAATGAGACACACTGAGACATACTGAGACACACTGAGTCACTGAGACATACTGAGACCCTGAGAAACTGAGAAGCACTGAGTCACTGAGACACTGAGACAAACTGAGACACACTGAGACACTGAGACAAACTGAGACACACTGAGAAACACTGAGACTCTGAGACAAACTGTGAGACACTGAGACTCACTAAGACACTGAGAGACACTGAGACATGCTGAGACACGGAGACAAACTGAGACACACTGAGAAACACTGAGACACTGAAACAAACTGAGAGACACTGAGACTCACTGAGACACTGAGAGATACTGAGACATGCTGTGATACGGAGACACTGAGACAAACTGAGACACAATTAGACACCATCAGACACTGTGACAAACTGAGACACACGGAGACACACGGACACACTGAGAGACACTGAGCCACACTGAGAGATACTGAGACACACTGAGTAAGTGAGACACGCTGAGGCACGGAGACACTGAGACGAACTGAGACACTGTAACACGCTGAGACACTGAGACCCACTGAGACACACTGAGACACGGAGACAAACTGATACACACTGAGACACACTGAGACACTGAGACAAACTGAGTGACACTGAGACTCACTGAGACACTGAGACTCAGAGACGCAATGAGAATCTGAGACAAACCGAGACACACTGAGACACACTGAGACACTGAGACAAACTGAGAGACACTGAGACTCACTGAGACACTGCGAGACACTGAACACTGAGACAAACTGAGACACTGAGACAAACTGAGACACACTTAGACACCATGAGACACTGAGACACACTGAGACACACTGAGCACTGAGACACACTGAGACACACTGAGACACTGAGACACACTGAGAGACAATGAGACTCACTGAGACACTGAGAGACACTGAGACACTGAGACACACTCTGTAAGTGAGATACGCTGAGGCACGGAGTCACTGAGACGAACTAAGACACACTGAGACACACAGACAAACTGAGACACAATGAGACACTGAGAGACACTGAGACATACTGTGACACACTGAGACACTGGGACACTGAGAAAAACTGATACACATTGACACACTGAGACACACTGAGACACTGAGACAAACTGAGACACACTGAGATACTGAGACACACAGACACACTGAGACAAACTGTGACACTGAGACATACTGCGACATACTGTGACACACTGAGATACTGAGACACACTGAGACACATAGACACACTGAGACAAACTGTGACACTGAGACATACTGCGACATACTGTGACACACTGAGATACTGAGACACACAAGCACACTGAGACACACAGACACACTGAAACACACTGCGAACCTGAGACACTGACACAATTGAGACACTGAGATACACTGAGACATACAGAGAGAGACACTGAGACACACTGAGACACTGAGGCACTTAGAGACACTGAGGCACTTAGAGACACTGAGGCACTGAAACACACTAAGACACACTAAGACACACTGAGACACTAAGACACACTGAGACACACTAAGACACTGAGACAAACTGAGACACTGAGACTCACTGAGACACACTGAGACACTGAGACATACTGAGACACACTGAGACACACTGAGACACTGAGACACAGTGATACACTCTGAGAGACAGAGACACTGAGACACACTGAGACACTGAGACACACTGAGATACACTAAGACACATTGAGACACTGAGACACACTGAGACACTGAGACATACTGAGACACACTGAGACACACTGACACACTGAGACACACTGAGACACTGAGAGATAGTGAGTCACACTACGACACACTGAAACACTGAGATACACTGAGACACACTAAGACACATTGAGACACTGAGACACACTGAGACACACTGAGACACTGAGAGGTACTGAGACACACTGTGACACACTGAGACACTGAGACACACTGAGATACACTAAGACACATTGAGACACTGAGACACACTGAGACACTGAGACATACTGAGACACACTGAGACACACTGACACACTGAGACACTGATACATACAGAGAGATACTGAGACACACTGAGACACTGAGGCACTGAGACACACTGAGACAAACTGAGACACACTGAGACACTGAGACACTGAGAGCCACTGAGACACTGAGACACACTGAGACACACTGAGACACTGAGACATACAGAGAGATACTGAGACACACTGCGTCACTGAGGCACTGAGAACCACTGAGACACTGAGACACACTGAGACACAATGAGACACACTGAGACACACTGAGACACACTGAGTCACTGAGACACACTGAGACCCTGAGAAACTGAGACACACTGAGTCACTGAGACACTGAGACAAACTGAGACACACTGAGACACTGAGACACTGAGCCACACTGAGACACTGAGACAAACTGAGACACACTGAGAAACACTGAGACTCTGAGACAAACTGTGAGACACTGAGACTCACTAAGACACTGAGAGACACTGAGACATGCTGAGACACGGAGGCAAACTGAGACACACTGAGAAACACTGAGACACTGAGACAAACTGAGAGACACTGAGACTCACTGAGACTCTGAGAGATACTGAGACATGCTGTGATACGGAGACACTGAGACAAACTGAGACACAATTAGGCACCATCAGACACTGTGACAAACTGAGACACACGGAGACACAAGGACACACTGAGCGACACTGAGCCACACTGAGAGATACTGAGACACACTGAGTAAGTGAGACACGCTGAGGCACGGAGACACTGAGACGAACTGAGACACTGTAACACGCTGAGACACTGAGACCCACTGAGACACACTGAGACACGGAGACAAATTGATACACACTGAGACACACTGAGACACTGAGACAAACTGAGTGACACTGAGACTCACTGAGACACTGAGACTCAGAGACGCAATGAGAATCTGAGACAAACCGAGACACACTGAGACACACTGAGACACTGAGACAAACTGAGAGACACTGAGACTCACTGAGACTCACTGAGACACTGCGAGACACTGAACACTGAGACAAACTGAGACACTGAGACAAACTGAGACACACTTAGACACCATGAGACCCTGAGACATACTGAGACACACTGAGACACACTGAGACACTGAGACACACTGAGAGACAATGAGACTCACTGAGACACTGAGAGACACTGAGACACTGAGACACACACTGTAAGTGAGATACGCTGAGGCACGGAGTCACTGAGACGAACTAAGACACACTGAGACACACAGACAAACTGAGGCACAATGAGACACTGTGAGACACTGAGACATACTGTGATACACCGGGACACTGGGACACTGAGAAAAACTGATACACATTGACACACTGAGACACTGAGACAAACTGTGATTGACTGAGACACACTGAGACACTGAGACTCTGAGACAAACTGAGACACACTGAGATACTGAGACACACTGAGACACACAGACACACTGAGACAAATTGTGACACTGAGACATACTGCGACATACTGTGACACACTGGGACACTGGGACACTTAGAAAAACTGATACACATTGACACGCTGAGACACTGAGACAAACTGTGATTGACTGAGACACACTGAGACACTGAGACACTGAGACTCTGAGACAAACTGAGACACACTGAGATACTGAGACACACTGAGACACACAGACACACTGAGACACAATGAGACACTGAGAGACACTGAGATACTGAGACATACTAAGACACTCTGAGATACAGTGAGAGACACTGAGATACACTGAGAGACACAGAGACTCACTGAGACACTGAGAGACACTGAGACACACTACGACACACTGAGACACACTGAGAGACACTGAGACACACTGAGACACTGAGACACACTAAGACACACTGAGACAGTGAGACACACTGAGACACACTGACACACTGAGACACTGAAACATACAGAGAGACACTAAGACACACTGAGACACTGAGGCACTGAGACAAACTGAGACACACTGAGACACTGGGATAATGAGACAAACTGAGACACACTGAGATACTGAGACACACAAGCACACTGAGACACACAGACACACTGAAACACACTGAGAACCTGAGACACTGACACAATTGAGACACTGAGACACACTGAGACATACAGAGAGAGATACTGAGACACACTGAGACACTGAGGCACTTAGAGACACTGAGGCACTGAAACACACTAAGACACACTGAGACACTAAGACACACTGAGACACACTAAGATACTGAGACAAATTGAGACACTGAGACTCACTGAGACACACTGAGACACTGAGACACGCTGAGACTCACTGAGACACACTGGGACACACTGAGACACACTGAGATACACTGAGACACACTGGGACACACTGAGATACTGAGACACACAAGCACACTGAGACACACAGACACACTGAAACACACTGAGAACCTGAGACACTGACACAAATGAGACAGTGAGACACACTGAGACATACAGAGAGAGACACTGAGACACACTGAGACACTGAGGCACTTAGAGACACTGAGGCACTTAGAGACACTGAGGCACTGAAACACACTAAGACACACTAAGACACACTGAGACACACTAAGATACTGAGACAAACTGAGACACTGAGACTCACTGAGACACACTGAGACACTGAGACATACTGAGACACACTGAGACACTGAGACACAGTGATACACTCTGAGAGACAGAGACACTGAGACACACTGAGACACTGAGACACACTGAGATACATTAAGACACACTGAGACACTGAGACACACTGAGACACTGAGACAAACTGAGACACACTGAGACACACACACACTGAGACACACTGAGACACTGAGAGATACTGAGACACTGACACTTGAAGACACGCTGAGAAACACTGACACACTGAGACACTGAGGCACTGAGAGACACTGAGACACAATTCGACACACTGAGACACATGAGACGCTGAGGCACACTGACACACTGTGACACACTGTGACACTGAGACACACTGTGACACACTGAGAGACTCTGAGACCCACTGAGATACCGAGGCACTGAGAGACATTGAGACACTGAGACAAACTAAGAAACACTGAGACACTGAGACACACTGAGACACACTGACACACTGAGACACTGAGACATACAGAGAGATACTGAGACACACTGAGTCACTGAGGCACTGAGAGCCACTGAGACACTGAGATACTGAGACTCACTGAGACACAATGAGACACACTGAGAGACATTGAGACACTGAGACAAACTAAGAAACACTGAGACACTGAGACACACTGAGACACACTGACACACTGAGACACTGAGACATACAGAGAGATACTGAGACACACTGAGTCACTGAGGCACTGAGAGCCACTGAGACACTGAGATACTGAGACTCACTGAGACACAATGAGACACACTGAGATACACTGAGACACTGAGACACACTGAGACACTGAGACACACTGAGACCCTGAGAAACTGAGACACACTGAGTCACTGAGACACACTGAGACAAACTGAGACACACTGAGACACTGAGACTCACTGAGACACTGAGACACACTGAGACACTGAGACAAACTGAGACACACTGAGAAACACTGAGACTCTGAGACAAACTGTGAGACACTGAGACTCACTGAGACACTGAAAGACACTGAGACATGCTGAGACACGGAGACAAACTGAGACACACTGAGAAACACTGAGACACTGAGACACTGGGACACACTGAGACAATGAGATACACTGAGACACTGAGACACACTGTGAAACACTGTGACACTGAGACACTGAAACACACTGAGACAGTGTGACACACTGAGACACACTGAGACACACTGAGAAACTGATTTTCAATGAGGCACTGAGACACACGGAGACACACTGTGACACACTGAGACACTGAGGCACAATGAGACACTGAGACACAGTGAAACTGATACACACTGCGACACTGAGACACACTGAGACACTGTGAACACTGAGACACACTGAGACACACTGAGAAACCGAGATACACTGAGGCAATGAGTCACACTGAGACACACTGAGACACTGAGAAACACTGGGAGACACTGGGACACACTGAGACAAACTGAGACGCACTGAGATTCTGGGACACTGAGACACACTGAGACACCATGAGACACTGAGACACACTGAGACACACTGAGACACTGAGAGACATTGAGACACACTGAGAGACAATGAGACTCACTGAGACACTGAGAGACACTGAGACACACTTAGACAGCATGAGACACTGAGACACACTGAGACACACTGAGACACTGAGACTCACTGAGACACTGAGAGACACTGAGACACTGAGACACACTCTGTAAGTGAGATACACTGAGGCACGGAGTCACTGAGACAAACTGAGACACACTGAGAGACACAGACAAACTGAGACACAATGAGACACTGAGAGACACTGAGACATACTGTGACACACTGAGACACTGAGACTCTGAGACAAACTGAGACACACTGAGATACTGAGACACACTGAGACACACTGAGTGAGACACACTGAGACACACTGAGACACTGAGAGACACTGAGACACACTGAGAGACAATGAGACTCACTGAGACACTGAGAGACACTGAGACACTGAGACAAACTGAGACACTGAGACACACTTAGACAGCATGAGACACTGAGACACACTGAGACACTGAGAGACACTGAGACACACTGAGAGACAATGAGACTCACTGAGACACTGAGAGACACTGAGACACTGAGACACACTCTGTAAGTGAGATACACTGAGGCACGGAGTCACTGAGACGAACTGAGACACACTGAGACACACAGACACACTGAGACACAATGAGACACTGAGAGACACTGAGACATAAAGTGACACACTGAGGCCCACTGAGACACTGGGACAGACTGAGACACTGAGACTGAGACAAACTGTGACACACTGAGACTCACTGAGACACTGAGAGACACTGAACACTGAGACAAACTGAGACACTGAGACACACTGAGACACACTTAGACACCATGAGACACTGAGACACACTGAGACACACTGAGACACTGAGACACACTGAGAGACAATAAGACTTACTGAGACACTGAGAGACACTGAGACACTGAGACACACTCTGTAAGTGAGATACACTGAGGCACGGAGTCACTGAGACGAACTGAGACACACTGAGACACACAGACACACTGGGACAGACTGAGACACTGAGACTGAGACAAACTGTGACACACTGAGACTCACTGAGACACTGAGAGACACTGAACACTGAGCCATACTGAGATACACTGAGACACTGAGACACAGTGATACACTCTGAGAGACAGAGACACTGAGACACACTGAGACACTGAGACACACTGAGATACATTAAGACACACTGAGACACTGAGACACACTGAGACACTGAGACAAACTGAGACACACTGAGACACACACACACTGAGACACACTGAGACACTGAGAGATACTGAGACACTGACACACACGAAGACACGCTGAGACACACTGAGACACTGAGACACTGAGGCACTGAGAGACACTGAGACACAATTCGACACACTGAGACACATGAGACACTGAGGCACACTGACACACTGTGACACACTGTGACACTGAAACACACTGAGACACACTGTGACACACTGAGAGACTCTGAGACCCACTGAGATACCGAGGCACTGAGAGACATTGAGACACTAAGACAAACTAAGAAATACTGAGACACTGAGACACACTGAGACACACTGACACACTGAGACACTGAGACATACAGAGAGATACTGAGACACACTGAGTCACTGAGGCACTGAGAGCCACTGAGATACTGAGACTCACTGAGACACAATAAGACACACTGAGACACACTGAGACACTGAGACACACTGAGACACTGAGACACACTGAGACCCTGAGAAACTGAGACACACTGAGTCACTGAGACACACTGAGACAAACTGAGACACACTGAGACACTGAGACACTGAGACACACTGAGATACTGAGACTCACTGAGACACTGAGACACACTGAGACACTGAGACAAACTGAGACACACTGAGAAACACTGAGACTCTGAGACAAACTGTGAGACACTGAGACTCACTGAGACACTGAAAGACACTGAGACATGCTGAGACACGGAGACAAACTGAGACACACTGAGAAACACTGAGACACTGAGACAAACTGAGAGACACTGAGACTCACTGAGACACTGAGAGATACTGAGACATGCTGAGACACGGAGACACTGAGACAAACTGAGACACACTTAGACACCATCAGACACTGTGACAAACTGAGACACACTGAGACACACGGAGACACACGAGCACACTGAGAGACACTGAGCCACACTGAGAGACACTGAGACACACTGAGTAAGTGAGACACACTGAGGCACGGAGACACTGAGACGAACTGAGACACTGTAACACGCTGAGACACTGAGACCCACTGAGACACACTGAGACACGGAGACAAACTGATACACACTGAGACACACTGAGACACTGAGACAAACTGAGTGACACTGAGACTCACTGAGACACTGGGACTCAGAGACGCAATGAGAATCTGAGACAAACCGAGACACACTGAGACACACTGAGACACTGAGACAAACTGAGAGACACTGAGACTCACTGAGACACTGCGAGACACTGAACACTGAGACAAACTGAGACACTGAGACAAACTGAGACACTGTAACACGCTGAGACACTGAGACCCACTGAGACACACTGAGACACGGAGACAAACTGATACACACTGAGACACACTGAGACACTGAGACACTGGGACACACTGAGACAATGAGATACACTGAGACACTGAGACACACTGTGAAACACTGTGACACTGAGACACTGAAACACACTGAGACAGTGTGACACACTGAGACACACTGAGACACACTGAGAAACTGATTTTCAATGAGGCACTGAGACACACTGTGACACACTGAGACACTGAGGCAAAATGAGACACTGAGACACAGTGACACTGATACACACTGCGACACTGAGACACACTGAAACACTCTGAGACACTGAGACACACTGAGATACTGAGACACACGTAGACACACTGAGACACTGAGACACTGTGACACTGAACTACACTGAGACACTGAGACACTGTGAAACACTGAGACACACTGAGACACACTGAGAAACCGAGATACACTGAGGCAATGAGTCACACTGAGACACACTGAGACTGAGACAAACAGTGACACACTGAGACTCACTGAGACACTGAGAGACACTGAACACTGAGACAAACTGAGACACACTTAGACACCATGAGACACTGAGACACACTGAGACACACTGAGACACTGGGACAGACTGAGACACTGAGACTGAGACAAACAGTGACACACTGAGACACACTGAGATACTGAGACACACTGAGACACACTGAGGCACTGAGACACGGAGACACACTGAGACACATTGACACACTGAGACACTGAGACCCTGAGACACTGACACACCGAGACACACTGTGACACTGAGACACACTGAGACACACTGAGACACTGAGACACACTGAGACACTGAGACACTGAGATACACTGAGACACTGAGACACACTGTGACACTGAGACACTGAAACACACTGAGACAGTGTGACACACTGAGACACACTGAGAAACTGATTTTCAATGAGGCACTGAGACAGACTGAGACACACTGTGACACACTGAGACACTGAGGCACAATGAGACACTGAGACACGGTGACACTGATACACACTGCGACACTGAGACACACTGAAACACTCTGAGACACTGAGACACACTGAGATACTGAGACACACGTAGACACACTGAGACACTGAGACACTGTGACACTGAACTACACTGAGACACTGAGACACTGTGAAACACTGAGACACACTGAGACACACTGAGAAACTGAGATACACTGAGGCACTGAGTCACACTGAGACACACTGAGACACTGAGACACACTGGGAGACACTAGGACACACTGAGACACACTGAGACACGCTGAGATTCTGGGACACTGAGACACACTGAGACACCATGACACACTGAGACACACTGAGACACACTGAGACACTGAGACACACTGAGAGACAATGAGACTCACTGAGACACTGAGAGACACTGAGACACCGAGACACACTCTATAAGTGAGATACGCTGAGGCACGGAGTCACTGAGACGAACTGAGACACACTAAGAGACACAGACAAACTGAGACACAATGAGACATGAGAAACACTGAGACATACTGTGACACACTGAGACACTGAGACTCTGAGACAAACTGAGACACGCTGAGATACTGAGACACACTGAGACACACTGAGACACTGAGAGACACTGAGACACACTGAGAGACAATGAGACTCACTGAGACACTGAGAGACACTGAGACACTGAGACAAACTGAGACACTGAGACAAACTGAGACACACTTAGACAGCATGACACACTGAGAGACACTGAGACACACTGAGAGACAATGAGACTCACTGAGACACTGAGAGACACTGAGACACCGAGACACACTCTGCAAGTGAGATATGCTGAGGCACGGAGTCACTGTGACGAACTGAGACACACTGAGGCCCACTGAGACACTGGGACAGACTGAGACACTGAGACTGAGACAAACAGTGACACACTGAGACACACTGAGATACTGAGACACACTGAGACACATTGAGGCACTGAGACACGGAGACACACTGAGACACTGAGACCCACTGAGGCACTTAGAGACACATTGACACACTGAGACACATTGACACACTGAGACACACTGAGAGACACTGACACACTGAGACCCTGAGACACTGACACACCGAGACACACAGTGACACTGAGACACACTGAGACACTGAGACACTGAGACACACTGTGACACTGAGACACACTGAGACACTGAGACACTGGGACACACTGAGACAATGAGATATACTGAGACACTGAGACACACTGTGACACACTGTGACACTGAGACACTGAAACACACTGAGACAGTGTGACACACTGAGACACACTGAGACACACTGAGAAACTGATTTTCAATGAGGCACTGAGACAAACTGAGACACACTGTGACACACTGAGACACTGAGGCACAATGAGACACTGAGACACGGTGACACTGATACACACTGCGACACTGAGACACACTGAAACACTCTGAGACACTGAGACACACTGAGATACTGAGACACACGTAGACACACTGAGACACTGAGACACTGTGACACTGAACTACACTGAGACACTGAGACACTGTGAAACACTGAGACACACTGAGACACACTGAGAAACTGAGATACACTGAGGCACTGAGTCACACTGAGAGACACTGAGACACACTGAGAGGCAATGAGACTCACTGAGACACTGAGAGACACTGAGACACTGAGACAAACTGAGACACTGAGACAAACAGAGACACACTTAGACAGCATGACACACTGGGAGACACTAGGACACACTGAGACACACTGAGACACGCTGAGATTCTGGGACACTGAGACACACTGAGACACCATGACACACTGAGACACACTGAGACACACTGAGACACTGAGAGACACTGAGACACACTGAGAGACAATGAGACTCACTGAGACACTGAGAGACACTGAGACACCGAGACACACTCTATAAGTGAGATACGCTGAGGCACGGAGTCACTGAGACGAACTGAGACACACTGAGAGACACAGACAAACTGAGACACAATGAGACATGAGAGACACTGAGACATACTGTGACACACTGAGACACTGAGACTCTGAGACAAACTGAGACACGCTGAGATACTGAGACACACTGAGACACACTGAGACACTGAGAGACACTGAGACACACTGAGAGGCAATGAGACTCACTGAGACACTGAGAGACACTGAGACACTGAGACAAACTGAGACACTGAGACAAACAGAGACACACTTAGACAGCATGACACACTGAGACACACTGAGACACTGAGAGACACTGAGACACACTGAGAGACAATGAGACTCACTGAGACACTGAGAGACACTGAGACACCGAGACACACTCTGCAAGTGAGATATGCTGAGGCACGGAGTCACTGTGACGAACTGAGACACACTGAGGCCCACTGAGACACTGGGACAGACTGAGACACTGAGACTGAGACAAACAGTGACACACTGAGACACACTGAGATACTGAGACACACTGAGACACATTGAGGCACTGAGACACGGAGACTCACTGAGACACTGAGACCCACTGAGGCACTGAGAGACACATTGACACACTGAGACACATTGACACACTGAGACACACTGAGAGACACTGAGACCCTGAGACACTGACACACCGAGACACACAGTGACACTGAGACACACTGAGACACTGAGACACACTGTGACACTGAGACACACTGAGACACTGTGACACACTGAGACACTGAGACACTGGGACACACTGAGACAATGAGATACACTGAGACACTGAGACACACTGTGACACACTGTGACACTGAGACACTGAAACACACTGAGACAGTGTGACACACTGAGACACACTGAGACACACTGAGAAACTGATTTTCAATGAGGCACTGAGACACACTGAGACACACTGTGACACACTGAGACACTGAGGCACAATGAGACACTGAGACACGGTGACACTGATACACACTGCGACACTGAGACACACTGAAACACTCTGAGACACTGAGACACACTGAGATACTGAGACACACGTAGACACACTGAGACACTGAGACACTGTGACACTGAACTACACTGAGACACTGAGACACTGTGAAACACTGAGTCACACTGAGACACACTGAGAAACCGAGATACACTGAGGCACTGAGTCACACTGAGACACTGAGAAACACTGGGAGACACTGGGACACACTGAGACAAACTGAGACACACTGAGATTCTGGGACACTGAGACACACTGAGACACCATGAGACTCTGAGACACACTGAGACACACTGAGACACTGAGAGACATTGAGACACACTGAGAGACAATGAGACTCATTGAGACACTGAGAGACACTGAGACACACTTAGACAGCATGAGACACTGAGACACACTGAGACACACTGAGACACTGAGACTCACTGAGACACTGAGAGACACTGAGACACTGAGACACACTCTGTAAGTGAGATACACTGAGGCACGGAGTCACTGAGACGAACTGAGACACACTGAGAGACACAGACAAACTGAGACACAATGAGACACTGAGAGACACTGAGACATACTGTGACACACTGAGACACTGAGAATCTGAGACAAACTGAGACACACTGAGATACTGAGACACACTGAGACACACTGAGTGAGACACACTGAGACACACTGAGACACTGAGAGACAATGAGACACACTGAGAGACAATGAGACTCACTGAGACACTGAGACAAACTGAGACACTGAGACACACTTAGACAGCATGAGACACTGAGACACACTGAGACACTGAGAGACACTGAGACACACTGAGAGACAATGAGACTCACTGAGACACTGAGAGACACTGAGATACTGAGACACACTCTGTAAGTGAGATACACTGAGGCACGGAGTCACTGAGACGAACTGAGACACACTGAGACACACAGACAAACTGAGACACAATGAGACACTGAGAGACACTGAGACATAAAGTGACACACTGAGGCCCACTGAGACACTGGGGCAGACTGAGACACTGAGACTGAGACAAACTGTGACACACTGAGACTCACTGAGACACTGAGAGACACTGAACACTGAGCCATACTGAGATACACTGAGACACTGAGACACAGTGATACACTCTGAGAGACAGAGACACTGAGACACACTGAGACACTGAGACACACTGAGATACATTAAGACACACTGAGACACTGAGACACACTGAGACACTGAGACAAACTGAGACACACTGAGACACACACACACTGAGACACACTGAGAGATACTGAGACACTGACACACACGAAGACACGCTGAGACACACTGAGACACTGAGACACTGAGGCACTGAGAGACACTGAGACACAATTCGACACACTGAGACACATGAGACACTGAGGCACACTGACACACTGTGACACACTGTGACACTGAGACACACTGAGACACACTGTGACACACTGAGAGACTCTGAGACCCACTGAGATACCGAGGCACTGAGAGACATTGAGACACTAAGACAAACTAAGAAATACTGAGACACTGAGACACACTGAGACACACTGACACACTGAGACACTGAGACATACAGAGAGATACTGAGACACACTGAGTCACTGAGGCACTGAGAGCCACTGAGACACTGAGATACTGAGACTCACTGAGACACAATAAGACACACTGAGACACACTGAGACACACTGAGACACTGAGACACACTGAGACCCTGAGAAACTGAGACACACTGAGTCACTGAGACACACTGAGACAAACTGAGACACACTGAGACACTGAGACACTGAGACACACTGAGATACTGAGACTCACTGAGACACTGAGACACACTGAGACACTGAGACAAACTGAGACACACTGAGAAACACTGAGACTCTGAGACAAACTGTGAGACACTGAGACTCACTGAGACACTGAAAGACACTGAGACATGCTGAGACACGGAGACAAACTGAGACACACTGAGAAACACTGAGACACTGAGACAAACTGAGAGACACTGAGACTCACTGAGACACTGAGAGATACTGAGACATGCTGAGACACGGAGACACTGAGACAAACTGAGACACACTTAGACACCATCAGACACTGTGACAAACTGAGACACACTTAGACACACGGAGACACACGAGCACACTGAGAGACACTGAGCCACACTGAGAGACACTGAGACACACTGAGTAAGTGAGACACACTGAGGCACGGAGACACTGAGACGAACTGAGACACTGTAACACGCTGAGACACTGAGACCCACTGAGACACACTGAGACACGGAGACAAACTGATACACACTGAGACACACTGAGACACTGAGACACTGGGACACACTGAGACAATGAGATACACTGAGACACTGAGACACACTGTGAAACACTGTGACACTGAGACACTGAAACACACTGAGACAGTGTGACACACTGAGACACACTGAGACACACTGAGAAACTGATTTTCAATGAGGCACTGAGACACACTGTGACACACTGAGACACTGAGGCAAAATGAGACACTGAGACACAGTGACACTGATACACACTGCGACACTGAGACACACTGAAACACTCTGAGACACTGAGACACACTGAGATACTGAGACACACGTAGACACACTGAGACACTGTGACACTGAACTACACTGAGACACTGAGACACTGTGAAACACTGAGACACACTGAGACACACTGAGAAACCGAGATACACTGAGGCAATGAGTCACACTGAGACACACTGAGACTGAGACAAACAGTGACACACTGAGACTCACTGAGACACTGAGAGACACTGAACACTGAGACAAACTGAGACACACTTAGACACCATGAGACACTGAGACACACTGAGACACACTGAGACACTGGGACAGACTGAGACACTGAGACTGAGACAAACAGTGACACACTGAGACACACTGAGATACTGAGACACACTGAGACACACTGAGGCACTGAGACACGGAGACACACTGAGACACTGAAACCCACTGAGGCACTGAGAGACACATTGACACACTGAGACACATTGACACACTGAGACACATTGACACACTGAGACACTGAGACCCTGAGACACTGACACACCGAGACACACTGTGACACTGAGACACATTGAGACACACTGAGACACTGAGACACACTGAGACACTGAGACACTGAGATACACTGAGACACTGAGACACTGAGACACTGAAACACACTGAGACAGTGTGACACACTGAGACACACTGAGAAACTGATTTTCAATGAGGCACTGAGACAGACTGAGACACACTGTGACACACTGAGACACTGAGGCACAATGAGACACTGAGACACGGTGACACTGATACACACTGCGACACTGAGACACACTGAAACACTCTGAGACACTGAGACACACTGAGATACTGAGACACACGTAGACACACTGAGACACTGAGACACTGTGACACTGAACTACACTGAGACACTGAGACACTGTGAAACACTGAGACACACTGAGACACACTGAGAAACTGAGATACACTGAGGCACTGAGTCACACTGAGACACACTGAGACACTGAGACACACTGGGAGACACTAGGACACACTGAGACACACTGAGACACGCTGAGATTCTGGGACACTGAGACACACTGAGACACCATGACACACTGAGACACACTGAGACACACTGAGACACTGAGACACACTGAGAGACAATGAGACTCACTGAGACACTGAGAGACACTGAGACACCGAGACACACTCTATAAGTGAGATACGCTGAGGCACGGAGTCACTGAGACGAACTGAGACACACTAAGAGACACAGACAAACTGAGACACAATGAGACATGAGAAACACTGAGACATACTGTGACACACTGAGACACTGAGACTCTGAGACAAACTGAGACACGCTGAGATACTGAGACACACTGAGACACACTGAGACACACTGAGACACTGAGAGACACTGAGACACACTGAGAGACAATGAGACTCACTGAGACACTGAGAGACACTGAGACACTGAGACAAACTGAGACACTGAGACAAACTGAGACACACTTAGACAGCATGACACACTGAGAGACACTGAGAGACAATGAGACTCACTGAGACACTGAGAGACACTGAGACACCGAGACACACTCTGCAAGTGAGATATGCTGAGGCACGGAGTCACTGTGACGAACTGAGACACACTGAGGCCCACTGAGACACTGGGACAGACTGAGACACTGAGACTGAGACAAACAGTGACACACTGAGACACACTGAGACACTGAGACACACTGAGACACACTGAGAGACAATAAGACTTACTGAGACACTGAGAGACACTGAGACACTGAGACAAACTGAGACACTGAGACAAACTGAGACACACTTAGACAGCATGAGACACTGAGACACACTGAGACACACTGAGACACTGAGAGACACTGAGACACACTGAGAGACAATGAGAATCACAGAGACACACTGAGACACACTGAGAGACACTGAGACACACTGAGACAAATTGAGACACTGAGACACACTGAGACACACTTAGACAGCATGAGACACCGAGACACACTGAGACACGCTGAGACACACTGAGACACTGAGACACTGAAACATACAGAGAGACACTAAGACACACTGAGACACTGAGGCACCGAGACAAACTGAGACACACTGAGACACTGGGACAATGAGACAAACTGAGACACACTGAGCTACTGAGACACACAAGCACACTGAGACACACAGACACACTGAAACACACTGCGAACCTGAGACACTGACACAATTGAGACACTGAGACACACTGAGACATACAGAGAGAGACACTGAGACACACTGAGACACAGAAGCACTTAGAGACACTGAGGCACTTAGAGACACTGAGGCACTGAAACACACTAAGACACACTAAGACACACTGAGACACTAAGACACACTGAGACACACTAAGATACTGAGACAAACTGAGACACTAAGACACACTGAGACACACTAAGATACTGAGACAAACTGAGACACTGAGACTCACTGAGACACACTGAGACACTGAGACACGCTGAGACACACTGAGTTAAACTGAGACACACTGAGACACAATGAGACACACTGAGACACACTGACACACTGAGACACTGAGACATACTGGGACACACTGGGAGACACTGAGACACACTGAGATACACTGAGACACTGGGACACACTGAGATACTGAGACACACAAGCACACTGAGACACACAGACACACTGAAACACACTGAGAACCTGAGACACTGACACAAATGAGACACTGAGACCCACTGAGACATACAGAGAGAGACATTGAGACACACTGAAACACTCTGAGACACTGAGACACACTGAGATACTGAGACACACATGGACACACTGAGACACTGAGACACTGTGACACTGAACTACACTGAGACACTGAGACACTGTGAAACACTGAGACACACTGAGCCACACTGAGAAACTGAGATACACTGAGGCACTGAGTCACACTGAGACACACTGAGACACGGAGACACACTGGGAGACACTGGGACACACTGAGACACACTTAGACACACTGAGATTCTGGGACACTGAGGCACACTGAGACACCATGAGACACTGAGACACACTGAGAGACAATGAGACTCACTGAGACACTGAGAGACACTGAGACACTGAAACACACTCTGTAAGTGAGATACGCTGAAGCACAGAGTCACTGAGACGAACTGAGACACACTGAGACACGCAGACACACTGAGACACAATGAGACACTGAGAGACACTGAGACATACTGTGACACACTGAGACACTGAGACAAACTGTGACTCTGAAACACTGAGACACACTGAGACACTGGGACACACTGAGACACACTGAGATACTGAGACACACAAGCACACTGAGACACACTGAGACACTGAAACACACTGAGACACACTGAGACATACAGAGAGAGACACTGAGACACACTGAGACACTGAGGCACTTAGAGACACTGAGGCACTTAGAGACAGTGAGGCACTGAAACACACTAAGACACACTAAGACACACTGAGACACTAAGACACACTGAGACACACTAAGATACTGAGACAAACTGAGACACTGAGACTCACTGAGACACTGAGACACAGTGATACACACTAAGACACACTGAGACACTGAGACACACTGAGACACTGAGACAAACTGAGACACACTGAGACACACACACACTGAGACACACTGAGACACTGAGAGATACTGAGACACTGACACACACGAAGACACGCTGAGACACACTGACACACTGAGACACTGAGGCACTGAGAGACACTGAGACACAATTCGACACACTGAGACACATGAGACACTGAGGCACACTGACACACTGTGACACACTGTGACACTGAGACACACTGAGACACACTGAGACACACTGACACACTGAGAGACTCTGAGACCCACTGAGATACCGAGGCACTGAGAGACATTGAGACACTGAGACAAACTAAGACACACTGAGACACTGAGACACACTGAGACACAATGACACACTGAGACACTGAGACATACAGAGAGATACTGAGACACACTGAGTCACTGAGGCACTGAGAGCCACTGAGACACTGAGATACTGAGACACAATGAGACACACTGAGACACACTGAGACACTGAGACACACTGAGACCCTGAGAAACTGGGACACACTGAGTCACTGAGACACACTGAGACAAACTGAGACACACTGAGACACTGAGACACTGAGACACACTGAGATACTGAGACTCACTGAGACAGTGAGACACACTGAGACACTGAGACAAACTGAGACACACTGAGAAACACTGAGACTCTGAGACAAACTGTGAGACACTGAGGCTCACTGAGACACTGAGAGACACTGAGACATGCTGAGACACGGAGACAAACTGAGACACACTGAGAAACACTGAGACACTGAGACAAACTGAGAGACACTGAGACTCACTGAGACACTGAGAGATACTGAGACATGCTGTGAGACGGAGACACTGAGATAAACTGAGACACACTTAGACACCATCAGACACTGTGACAAACTTAGACACACTGAGACACATGGAGACACACGGACACACTGAGAGACACTGAGCCACACTGAGAGATACTGAGACACACTGAGTAAGTGAGACACACTGAGGCACGGAGACACTGAGACGAACTGAGACACTGTAACACGCTGAGACACTGAGACCCACTGAGACACACTGAGACACGGAGACATACTGATACACACTGAGACACACTGAGACACAGACAAACTGAGTGACACTGAGACTCACTAAGACACTGAGACTCTGAGACGCACTGAGAAACTGAGACAAACCGAGACACACTGAGACACACTGAGACACTGAGACAAACTGAGAGACACTGAGACTCACTGACACACTGAGAGACACTGAACACTGAGACAAACTGAGACACTGAGACAAACTGAGACACACTTAGACACCATGAGACACTGAGACACACTGACACACTGAGAGACACTGAGACACACTGAGAGACAATAAGACTCACTGAGACACTGAGAGACACTGAGACACACTCTGTAAGTGAGATACGCTGAGGCACGGAGTCACTGAGACGAACTGAGACACACTGAGACACACAGACACACTCAGACACAATGAGACACTGAGAGACACTGAGACATACTGTGACACACTGAGACACTGGGGCACTGAGAAAAACTGATACACATTGAGACAAACTGTGATTGACTGAGACACACTGACACACTGCGACAAACTGCGACACACTGAGACAAACTGAGATACTGAGACACTGAGACACACTGAGACACTCTGAGACACTGAGACACTGAGACAAACTGTGACACTGAGACACACTGAGACATACTGTGACACACTGAGACACTGAGACTCTGAGACAAACTGAGACACACTGAGATACTGAGACACACTGAGACACACAGACACACTGAGACAAACTGACACTGAGACATACTGCGACATACTGTGACACACTGAGACACTGGGACACTGAGAAAAACTGATACACATTGACACACTGAGACACTGAGACAAACTGTTATTGACTGAGACACACTGACACACTGCGACAAACTGCGACAAACTGAGACGCACTGAGATTCTGGGACACTGAGACACACTGAGACACTCTGAGACACTGAGACACTGAGACAAACTGTGACACTGAGACACACTGAGACATACTGTGACACACTGTGACACACTGAGACACTGAGACTCTGAGACAAACTGAGACACACTGAGATACTGAGACACACTGAGACACACAGACACACTGAGACACAATGAGACACTGAGAGACACTGAGACACTGAGATATACTAAGACACTCTGAGATACACTGAGAGACACTGAGATACACTGAGAGACACTGAGACTCACTGAGACACTGAGAGACGCTGAGACACACTGAGACACATGAGACACTAAGGCACACTGACACAATGTGACACACTGCGACACTGAGACACACTGAGACACACTGTGACACACTGAGAGACTCTGAGACACACTGAGACACTGAGGCACTGTGAGACATTGAGACACTGAGACACACTAAGACACACTGAGATACTGAGAGACACTGTGACACACTGAGACACACTGCTACACTGAGACACACTGAGACACGCTGTGACACACTGAGAGACACTGAGACACACTGAGACACTGAAGCACTGAGAGACACTGAGACACTGAGACACAATAAGACACACTGAGACACTGAGACACACTGAGACACACTGACACACTGAGACACTGAAACATAGAGAGAGACACTAAGACACACTGAGACACTGAGGCACCGAGACAAACTGAGACACACTGAGACACTGGGACAATGAGACAAACTGAGACACACTGAGACACTGAGACAAACAGTGACCACTGAGTCACACTGAGACACTGAGACAAACTGTGACTCTGAGACACTGAGACACACTGAGACACTGGGACACACTGAGACACACTGAGATACTGAGACACACAAGCACACTGAGACACACAGACACACTGAAACACACTGAGAACCTGAGACACTGACACAAATGAGACACTGAGACACACTGAGACATACAGAGAGAGACACTGAGACACACTGAGACACTGAGGCACTTAGAGACACTGAGGCACTTAGAGACACTGAGGCACTGAAACACACTAAGACACACTGAGACACTAAGAAACACTGAGACACACTAAGATACTGAGACAAACTGAGACACTGAGACTCACTGAGACACACTGAGACACTGAGACACTGAGACATACTGAGACACACTGAGACACTGAGACATACTGAGACACACTAAGACACACTGAGACACTGAGACACAGTGATACATTCTGAGAGACAGAGACACTGAGACACACTGAGACACTGAGACACACTGAGACACTGAGACACTGAGACATACTGAGACACACTGAGACACTGAGACACACTGAGACACACTGAGACACTGAGACACACTGAGACACTGAGACAAACTGAGACACACTGAGACACTGAGAAATACTGAGACACTGACACACACGAAGACACGCTGAGACACACTGACACACTGAGACACTGAGGCACTGAGAGACACTGAGACACAATTCGACACACTGAGACACATGAGACACTGAGGCACACTGACACACTGTGACACTGAGACACACTGAGACACACTGTGACACACTGAGAGACTCTGAGACACACTGAGAGACACTGAGACACACTGAGTAAGCGAGACACGCTGAGGCACGGAGACACTGAGACGAACTGAGACACTGTAACACGCTGAGACACTGAGACCCACTGAGACACACTGAGAAACGGAGACAAACTGATACACACTGAGACACACTGAGACACTGAGACAAACTGAGTGACACTGAGACTCACTGAGACACTGAGTCTCTGAGACGCACTGAGAAACTGAGACAAACCGAGACACACTGAGACACATTGAGACACTGAGACACACTGAGACACACTGAGACACTGAGAGACATTGAGACACACTGAGAGACAATGAGACTCACTGAGACACTGAGAGACACTGAGACACCGAGACACACTCTATAAGTGAGATACGCTGAGGCACGGAGTCACTGAGACGAACTGAGACACACTGAGAGACACAGACAAACTAAGACACAATGAGACACTGAGAGACACTGAGACACACTGAGAGACAATAAGACTTACTGAGACACTGAGAGACACTGAGACACTGAGATACACTGAGACACTGAGACAAACTGAGACACACTGAGACAGCATGAGACACTGAGACACACTGAGACACACTGAGAGACACTGAGACACACTGAGAGACAATGAAACTCACTGAGACACAATGAGACACACTGAGAGACACTGAGACACACTGAGACACACTGAGACAAATTGAGACACTGAGACATACTGATACACACTTAGACAGCATGAGACACTGAGACACACTGAGACACGCTGAGACACACTGAGACACTGAGACACACTGAGACACTGAGACACACTGAGACACACTTAGACAGCATGAGACACTGAGACACACTGAGACACGCTGAGACACACTGAGACACACTGAGACACACTGAGAGACAATGAGACTCACTGAGACACTGAGAGACACTGAGACACCGAGACACACTCTGTAAGTGAGATACGCTGCGGCACGGAGTCACTGTGACGAACTGAGACACACTGAGGCCCACTGAGACACTGGGACAGACTGAGACACTGAGACTGAGACAAACAGTGACACACTGAGACACACTGAGATACTGAGACACACTGAGGCACTGAGACACGGAGACACACTGAGACACTGAGACCCACTGAGGCACTGAGAGACACATTGACACACTGAGACACATTGACACACTGAGACACACTGAGAGACACTGAGACACTGAGACCCTGAGACACTGACACACCGAGACACACTGTGACACTGAGACACACTGAGACACACTGGGACACTGTGACACACTGAGACACTGAGACACACTGAGACACTGAGATACACTGAGGCACAGAGACACACTGTGACACACTGTGACACTGAGACACTGAAACACACTGAGACAGTGTGACACACTGAGACACACTGAGACACACTGAGAAACTGATTTTCAATGAGGCACTGAGACAGACTGAGACACACTGTGACACACTGAGACACTGAGGCACAATGAGACACTGAGATACGGTGACACTGATACACACTGTGACACTGAGACACACTGAAACACTCTGAGACACTGAGACACACTGAGATACTGAGACACACGTAGACACACTGAGACACTGAGACACTGTGACACTGAACTACACTGAGACACTGAGACACTGTGAAACACTGAGACACACTGAGACACACTGAGAAACTGAGATACACTGAGGCACTGAATCACACTGAGACACTGCAAGACACTGAGACACACTGGGAGACACTGGGACACACTGAGACACACTGAGATTCTGGGACACTGAGACACACTGAGACATCATGAGACACTGAGACACACTGAGACACACTGAAACACTGAGAGACACTGAGACACACTGAGAGACAATGAGACTCACTGAGACAGTGAGAGACACTGAGACACTGAAACACACTCTGTAAGTGAGATACGCTGATGCACGGAGTCACTGAGATGAACTGAGACACACTGAGACACACAGACAAACTGAGACACAATGAGACACTGAGAGACTCTGAGACATACTGTGACACACTGAGACACTGAGACTCTGAGACAAACTGAGACACACTGAGATACTGAGACACACTGAGACACACAGACACACTGAGACAAACTGTGACACTGAGACATACTGCGACATACTGTGACACACTGAGACACTGGGACACTTAGAAAAACTGATACACATTGACACACTGAGACACTGAGACAAACTGTGATTGACTGAGACACACTGAGACACTGCGACAAACTGCGACACACTGAGACACACTGAGATTCTGGGACACTGAGACACACTGAGACACTCTGAGACACTGAGACAAACTGTGACACTGAGACACACTGAGACACACAGACACACTGAGACACAATGAGACACTGAGAGACACTGAGACACTGAGACATACTAAGACACTCTGAGATACACTGAGAGACACTGAGAGACACTGAGATACACTGAGAGACAATGAGTCTCACTGAGACACTGAGAGACACTGAGACACACTACGACACACTGAGACACACTGTGAGACACTGAGACACACTGAGACACTGAGACACTGAAACATACAGAGAGACACTAAGACACACTGAGACACTGAGGCACCGAGACAAACTGAGACACACTGAGACACTGGGACAATGAGACAAACTGAGACACACTGAGATACTGAGACACACAAGCACACTGAGACACACAGACACACTGAAGCACACTGCGAACCTGAGACACTGACACAATTGAGACACTGAGACACACTGAGACATACAGAGAGAGACACTGAGACACACTGAGACACAGAGGCACTTAGAGACACTGAGGCACTTAGAGACACTGAGGAACTGAAACACACTAAGACACACTAAGACACACTGAGACACTAAGACACACTGAGACACACTAAGATACTGAGACAAACTGAGACACTGAGACTCACTGAGACACACTGAGACACTGAGACACACTGAGACACACTGAGATAAACTGAGACACAATGAGACACACTGAGACACACTGACACACTGAGACACTGAGACATACTGGAACACACTGGGACACACTGAGACACACTGAGATACACTGAGACACTGGGACACACTGAGATACTGAGACACACAAGCACACTGAGACACACAGACACACTGAAACACACTGAGAACCTGAGACACTGACACAAATGAGACACTGAGACACACTGAGACATACAGAGAGAGACACTGAGACGCAATGAGACACTGAGGCACTTAGAGACACTGAGATACTGAGACACACGTAGACACACTGAGACACTGAGACACTGTGACACTGAACTACACTGAGACACTGAGACACTGTGAAACACTGAGACACACTGAGCCACACTGAGAAACTTGAGATACACTGAGGCACTGAGTCACACTGAGACACACTGAGACACTGAGACACACTGGGAGACACTGGGACACACTGAGACACACTTAGACACACTGAGATTCTGGGACACTGAGACACACTGAGACACCATGAGACACTGAGACACACTGAGACACACTGAGACACTGAGAGACACTGAGACACACTGAGAGACAATGAGACTCACTGAGACACTGAGAGACACTGAGACACTGAAACACACTCTGTAAGTGAGATACGCTGAGGCACAGAGTCACTGAGACGAACTGAGACACACTGAGACACACAGACACACTGAGACACAATGAGACACTGAGAGACACTGAGACATACTGTGACACACTGAGACACTGAGACAAACTGTGACTCTGAGACACTGAGTCACACTGAGACACTGGGACACACTGAGACACACTGAGATACTGAGACACACAAGCACACTGAGACACACTGAGACACTGAAACACACTGAGACACACTGAGACATACAGAGAGAGACACTGAGACACACTGAGACACTGAGGCACTTAGAGACACTGAGGCACTTAGAGACACTGAGGCACTGAAACACACTAAGACACACTAAGACACACTGAGACACACTAAGATACTGAGACAAACTGAGACACTGAGACTCACTGAGACACTGAAACACAGTGATACACTCTGAGAGACAGAGACACTGAGACACACTGAGACACTGAGACACACTGAGATACACTAAGACACACTGAGACACTGAGACACACTGAGACACTGAGACAAACTGAGACACACTGAGACACTGAGACAAACTGAAACACACTGAGACACACAAACACTGAGACACACTGAGACACTGAGAGATACTAAGACACTGAAACACACGAAGACACGCTGAGACACACTGACACATTGAGACACTGAGGCACTGAGAGACACTGAGACATACTGTGACACACTGAGACACTGAGACAAACTGTGACTCTGAGACACTGAGTCACACTGAGACACTGGGACACACTGAGACACACTGAGATACTGAGACACACAAGCACACTGAGACACACTGAGACACTGAAACACACTGAGACACACTGAGACATACAGAGAGAGACACTGAGACACACTGAGACACTGAGGCACTTAGAGACACTGAGGCACTTAGAGACACTGAGGCACTGAAACACACTAAGACACACTAAGACACACTGAGACACACTAAGATACTGAGACAAACTGAGACACTGAGACTCACTGAGACACTGAAACACAGTGATACACTCTGAGAGACAGAGACACTGAGACACACTGAGACACTGAGACACACTGAGATACACTAAGACACACTGAGACACTGAGACACTGAGACAAACTGAGACACACTGAGACACTGAGACAAACTGAGACACACTGAGACACACACACACTGAGACACACTGAGACACTGAGAGATACTAAGACACTGAAACACACGAAGACACGCTGAGACACACTGACACACTGAGACACTGAGGCACTGAGAGACACTGAGACACAATTCGACACACTGAGACACATGAGACACTGAGGCACACTGACACACTGTGACACACTGTGACACTGAGACACACTGAGATACACTGTGACACACTGAGAGACTCTGAGACCCACTGAGATACTGAGGCACTGAGAGACATTGAGACACTGAGACAAACTAAGACACACTGAGACACTGAGACACACTGACACACTGAGACACTGAGACATACAGAGAGATACTGAGACACACTGAGTCACTGAGGCACTGAGAGCCACTGAGACACTGAGATACTGAGACACAATGAGACACACTGAGACACACTGAGACACTGAGACACACTGAGACACACTGAGACACTGAGACAAACTGTGACTCTGAGACACTGAGACACACTGAGACACTGGGACACACTGAGATACTGAGACACACAAGCACACTGAGACACACAGACACACTGAAACACACTGAGAACCTGAGACACTGACACAAATGAGACACTGAGACACACTGAGACACACAGACACACTGAGACACAATGAGACACTGAGAGACACTGAGACATACTGTGACACACTGAGACACTGAGACAAACTGTGACTCTGAGACACTGAGTCACACTGAGACACTGGGACACACTGAGACACACTGAGATACTGAGACACACAAGCACACTGAGACACACTGAGACACTGAAACACACTGAGACACACTGAGACATACAGAGAGAGACACTGAGACACACTGAGACACTGAGGCACTTAGAGACACTGAGGCACTTAGAGACACTGAGGCACTGAAACACACTAAGACACACTAAGACACACTGAGACACACTAAGATACTGAGACAAACTGAGACACTGAGACTCACTGAGACACTGAGACACAGTGATACACTCTGAGAGACAGAGACACTGAGACACACTGAGACACTGAGACACACTGAGATACACTAAGACACACTGAGACACTGAGACACTGAGACAAACTGAGACACACTGAGACACTGAGACAAACTGAGACACACTGAGACACACACACACTGAGACACACTGAGACACTGAGAGATACTAAGACACTGAAACACACGAAGACACGCTGAGACACACTGACACACTGAGACACTGAGGCACTGAGAGACACTGAGACACAATTCGACACACTGAGACACATGAGACACTGAGGCACACTGACACACTGTGACACACTGTGACACTGAGACACACTGAGATACACTGTGACACACTGAGAGACTCTGAGACCCACTGAGATACTGAGGCACTGAGAGACATTGAGACACTGAGACAAACTAAGACACACTGAGACACTGAGACACACTGACACACTGAGACACTGAGACATACAGAGAGATACTGAGACACACTGAGTCACTGAGGCACTGAGAGCCACTGAGACACTGAGAAACTGGGACACACTGAGTCACTGAGACACACTGAGACAAACTGAGACACACTGAGACACTGAGACACTGAGACACACTGAGATACTGAGACTCACTGAGACAGTGAGACACACTGAGACACTGAGACAAACTGAGACACACTGAGAAACACTGAGACTCTGAGACAAACTGTGAGACACTGAGGCTCACTGAGACACTGAGAGACACTGAGACATGCTGAGACACGGAGACAAACTGAGACACACTGAGAAACACTGAGACACTGAGACAAACTGAGAGACACTGAGACTCACTGAGACACTGAGAGATACTGAGACATACTGTGAGACGGAGACACTGAGACAAACTGAGACACACTTAGACACCATCAGACACTGTGACAAGGTTAGACACACTGATACACACGGAGACACACGGACACACTGAGAGACACTGAGCCACACTGAGAGACACTGAGACACACTGAGTAAGTGAGACACACTGAGGCAAGGAGACATTGAGACGAACTGAGACAATGTAACACGCTGAGACACTGAGACCCACTGAGACACACTGAGACACGGAGACAAACTGAAACACACTGAGGCACACTGAGAGACAATGAGACTCACTGAGACACTGAGAGACACTGAGACACAATGAGAGACAATGAGACTCACTGAGACACTGAGAGACACTGAGACACACTCTGTAAGTGAGATACGCTGAGGCACGGAGTCACTGAGACGAACTGAGACACACTGAGACACACAGACACACTCAGACACAATGAGACACTGAGAGACACTGAGACATACTGTGACACACTGAGACACTGGGGCACTGAGAAAAACTGATACACATTGAGACACTGAGGCAAACTGTGATTGACTGAGACACACTGACACACTGCGACAAACTGCGACACACTGAGACAAACTGAGATACTGAGACACTGAGACACACTGAGACACTCTGAGACACTGAGACACTGAGACAAACTGTGACACTGAGACACACTGAGACATACTGTGACACACTGAGACACTGAGACTCTGAGACAAACTGAGACACACTGAGATACTGAGACACACTGAGACACACAGACACACTGAGACAAACTGACACTGAGACATACTGCGACATACTGTGACACACTGAGACACTGGGACACTGAGAAAAACTGATACACATTGACACACTGAGACACTGAGACAAACTGTTATTGACTGAGACACACTGACACACTGCGACAAACTGCGACACACTGAGACGCACTGAGATTCTGGGACACTGAGACACTCTGAGACACTGAGACACTGAGACAAATTGTGACACTGAGACACACTGAGACATACTGTGGCACACTGTGACACACTGAGACACTGAGACAAACTGTGACTCTGAGACACTGAGTCACACTGAGACACTGGGACACACTGAGACACACTGAGATACTGAGACACACAAGCACACTGAGACACACTGAGACACTGAAACACACTGAGACACACTGAGACATACAGAGAGAGACACTGAGACACACTGAGACACTGAGGCACTTAGAGACACTGAGGCACTTAGAGACACTGAGGCACTGAAACACACTAAGACACACTAAGACACACTGAGACACACTAAGATACTGAGACAAACTGAGACACTGAGACTCACTGAGACACTGAGACACAGTGATACACTCTGAGAGACAGAGACACTGAGACACACTGAGACACTGAGACACACTGAGATACACTAAGACACACTGAGACACTGAGACACTGAGACAAACTGAGACACACTGAGACACTGAGACAAACTGAGACACACTGAGACACACACACACTGAGACACACTGAGACACTGAGAGATACTAAGACACTGAAACACACGAAGACACGCTGAGACACACTGACACACTGAGACACTGAGGCACTGAGAGACACTGAGACACAATTCGACACACTGAGACACATGAGACACTGAGGCACACTGACACACTGTGACACACTGTGACACTGAGACACACTGAGATACACTGTGACACACTGAGAGACTCTGAGACCCACTGAGATACTGAGGCACTGAGAGACATTGAGACACTGAGACAAACTAAGACACACTGAGACACTGAGACACACTGACACACTGAGACACTGAGACATACAGAGAGATACTGAGACACACTGAGTCACTGAGGCACTGAGAGCCACTGAGACACTGAGAAACTGGGACACACTGAGTCACTGAGACACACTGAGACAAACTGAGACACACTGAGACACTGAGACACTGAGACACACTGAGATACTGAGACTCACTGAGACAGTGAGACACACTGAGACACTGAGACAAACTGAGACACACTGAGAAACACTGAGACTCTGAGACAAACTGTGAGACACTGAGACTCACTGAGACACTGAGAGACACTGAGACATGCTGCGACACGGAGACAAACTGAGACACACTGAGAAACACTGAGACACTGAGACAAACTGAGAGACACTGAGACTCACTGAGACACTGAGAGATACTGAGACATACTGTGAGACGGAGACACTGAGACAAACTGAGACACACTTAGACACCATCAGACACTGTGACAAGCTTAGACACACTGATACACACGGAGACACACGGACACACTGAGAGACACTGAGCCACACTGAGAGACACTGAGACACACTGAGTAAGTGAGACACACTGAGGCAAGGAGACATTGAGACGAACTGAGACAATGTAACACGCTGAGACACTGAGACCCACTGAGACACACTGAGACACGGAGACAAACTGAAACACACTGAGGCACACTGAGAGACAATGAGACTCACTGAGACACTGAGAGACACTGAGACACACTGAGAGACAATGAGACTCACTGAGACACTGAGAGACACTGAGACACACTCTGTAAGTGAGATACGCTGAGGCACGGAGTCACTGAGACGAACTGAGACACACTGAGACACACAGACACACTCAGACACAATGAGACACTGAGAGACACTGAGACATACTGTGACACACTGAGACACTGGGGCACTGAGAAAAACTGATACACATTGAGACACTGAGGCAAACTGTGATTGACTGAGACACACTGACACACTGCGACAAACTGCGACACACTGAGACAAACTGAGATACTGAGACACTGAGACACACTGAGACACTCTGAGACACTGAGACACTGAGACAAACTGTGACACTGAGACACACTGAGACATACTGTGACACACTGAGACACTGAGACTCTGAGACAAACTGAGACACACTGAGATACTGAGACACACTGAGACACACAGACACACTGAGACAAACTGACACTGAGACATACTGCGACATACTGTGACACACTGAGACACTGGGACACTGAGAAAAACTGATACACATTGACACACTGAGACACTGAGACAAACTGTTATTGACTGAGACACACTGACACACTGCGACAAACTGCGACACACTGAGACGCACTGAGATTCTGGGACACTGAGACACTCTGAGACACTGAGACACTGAGACAAATTGTGACACTGAGACACACTGAGACATACTGTGGCACACTGTGACACACTGAGACACTGAGACTTTGAGACAAACTGAGACACACTGAGATACTGAGACACACTGAGACACACAGACACACTGAGACACAATGAGACACTGAGAGACACTGAGACACTGAGATATACTAAGACACTCTGAGATACAGTGAGAGACACTGAGATACACTGAGAGACACTGTGACTCACTGAGACACTGAGAGACGCTGAGACACACTACGACACACTGAGACACATGAGACACTGAGGCACACTGACACAATGTGACACACTGCGACACTGAGACACACTGAGACACACTGTGACACACTGACAGACTCTGAGACACACTGAGACACTGAGGCACTGTGAGACATTGAGACACTGAGACACACTAAGACACACTGAGATACTGAGAGACACTGTGACACACTGAGACACACTGCTACACTGAGACACACTGAGACACGCTGTGACACACTGAGAGACACTGAGACAAACTGAGACACTGAAGCACTGAGAGACACTGAGACACTGAGACACACTAAGACACACTGAGACACTGAGACACACTGAGACACACTGACACACTGAGACACTGAGGCACCGAGACAAACTGAGACACACTGAGACACTGGGACAATGAGACAAACTGAGACACACTGAGACACTGAGACAAACAGTGACCACTGAGTCACACTGAGACACTGAGACACACAGACACACTGAAACACACTGAGAACCTGAGACACTGACACAAATGAGACACTGAGACACACTGAGACATACAGAGAGAGGCACTGAGACACACTGAGACACTGAGGCACTTAGAGACACTGAGGCACTTAGAGACACTGAGGCACTGAAACACACTAAGACACACTAAGACACACTGAGACACTAAGAAACACTGAGACACACTAAGATACTGAGACAAACTGAGACACTGAGACTCACTGAGACACACTGAGACACACTGTGACACTGAGACACACTGAGACACACTGTGACACACTGAGAGACTCTGAGACACACTGAGAGACACTGAGACACACTGAGTAAGTGAGACACGCTGAGGCACGGAGACACTGAGACACACTGAGACATACTGTGACACACTGTGACACACTGAGACACTGAGACTCTGAGACAAACTGAGACACACTGAGATACTGAGACACACTGAGACACACAGACACACTGAGACACAATGAGACACTGAGAGCCACTGAGACACTGAGACATACTAAGACACTCTGAGATACACTGAGAGACACAGAGACACTGAGACACACTACGACACACTGAGACACATGAGGCACACTGACACAATGTGACACACTGCGACACTGAGACACACTGAGACACACTGAGACACTGAGGCACTGAGAGACATTGAGACACTGAGACACACTAAGACACATTGAGATACTGAGAGACACTGTGACACACTGAGACACACTGAGACACACTGCTACACTGAGACACACTGAGACATGCTGTGACACACTGAGAGACACTGAGACACACTGAGACACTGAAGCACTGAGAGACACTGAGAGACACTGAGACACACTAAGACACACTGAGACACTGAGAGACACTGAGACACTGAGACACACTACGACACACTGAGACACATGAGGCACACTGACACAATGTGACACACTGCGACACTGAGACACACTGAGACACACTGAGACACTGAGGCACTGAGAGACATTGAGACACTGAGACACACTAAGACACACTGAGATACTGAGAGACACTGTGACACACTGAGACACACTGCTACACTGAGACACACTGAGACATGCTGTGACACACTGAGAGACACTGAGACACACTGAGACACTGAAGCACTGAGAGACACTGAGACACTGAGACACACTAAGACACACTGAGACACAGAGACACACTGAGACACACTGACACACTGAGACACTGAAACATACAGAGAGACACTAAGACACACTGAGATACTGAGGCACCGAGACAAACTGAGACACACTGAGACACTGGGACAATGAGACAAACTGAGACACACTGAGATACTGAGACACACTGAGACATACAGACACACTGAGACAAACTGTGACACTGAGACATACTGCGACATACTGTGACACACTGAGACACTGGGACACTGAGAAAAACTGATACACATTGACACACTGAGACACTGAGACAAACTGTGATTGACTGAGACACACTGAGACACACTGAGATTCTGGGACACTGAGACACACTGAGACACTGAGACAAACTGTGACACTGAGACAGACTGAGACATACTGTGACACACTGTGACACACTGAGACACTGAGACTCTGAGACAAACTGAGACACACTGAGATACTGAGACACACTGAGACACACAGACACACTGAGACACAATGAGACACTGAGAGACACTGAGACACTGAGACATACTAAGACACTCTGATATACACTGAGAGACACTGAGATACACTGAGAGACACTGAGACACACTACGACACACTGAGACACATGAGACACTGAGGCACACTGACACAATGTGACACACTGCGACACTGAGACACACTGAGACACACTGTGACATACTGAGAGACTCTGAGACACACTGAGACACTGAGAGACATTGAGACACTGAGACACACTAAGACACACTGAGATACTGAGAGACACTGTGACACACTGAGACACACTGCTACACTGAGACACACTGAGACACGCTGTGACACACTGAGAGACACTGAGACGCACTGAGACACTGAAGCACTGAGAGACACTGAGACACACTAAGACACACTGAGACACTGAGACACACTGAGACACACTGACACACTGAGACACTGAAACATACAGAGAGACACTAAGACACACTGAGACACTGAGGCACCGAGACAAACTGAGACACACTGAGACACTGGGACAATGAGACAAACTGAGACACACTGAGACACTGAGACAAACAGTGACCACTGAGTCACACTGAGACACTGAGACAAACTGTGACTCTGAGACACTGAGACACTGAGACACTGGGACACACTGAGATACTGAGACACACAAGCACACTGAGACACACAGACACACTGAAACACACTGAGAACCTGAGACACTGACACAAATGAGACACTGAGACACACTGAGACATACAGAGAGAGGCACTGAGACACACTGAGACACTGAGGCACTTAGAGACACTGAGGCACTTAGAGACACTGAGGCACTGAAACACACTAAGACACACTAAGACACACTGAGACACTAAGAAACACTGAGACACACTAAGATACTGAGACAAACTGAGACACTGAGACTCACTGAGACACACTGAGACACACTGTGACACTGAGACACACTGAGACACACTGTGACACACTGAGAGACTCTGAGACACACTGAGAGACACTGAGACACACTGAGTAAGTGAGACACGCTGAGGCACGGAGACACTGAGACGAACTGAGACACTGTAACATGCTGACACACTGAGACCCACTGAGACACACTGAGACATGGAGACAAACTGATACACACTGAGACACACTGAGACACTGAGACAAACTGAGTGACACTGAGACTCACTGAGACACTGACTCTCAGAGACGCACTGAGAAACTGAGTCAAACCGAGACACACTGAGACACCATGAGGCATTGAGACACACTGAGACACACTGAGACACTGAGAGACATTGAGACACACTGAGAGACAATGAGACTCACTGAGACACACTGAGAGACACTGAGACACTGAGACACACTGAGACACACTTAGACAGCATGAGACACTGAGACACACTGAGACATGCTGAGACACACTGAGACACTGAGAGACACTGAGACACCGAGACACACTCTGTAAGTGAGATACGCTGAGGCACGGAGTCACTGTGACGAACTGAGACACACTGAGGCCCACTGAGACACTGGGACAGACTGAGACACTGAGACTGAGACAAACAGTGACACACTGAGACACACTGAGATACTGAGACACACTGAGACCCACTGAGGCACTGAGAGACACATTGACACACTGAGACACATTGACACACTGAGACACACTGAGAGACACTGAGACACTGAGACCATGAGACACTGACACACCGAGACACACTGTGACACTGAGACACACTGAGACACACTGAGACACTGTGACACACTGTGACACTGAGACACTGAGACAGACTGAGACACACTGTGACACACTGAGACACTGAGGCACAATGAGACACTGAGATACAGTGACACTGATACACACTGCGACACTGAGACACACTGAAACACTCTGAGACACTGAGACACACTGAGATACTGAGACACACGTAGACACACTGAGACACTGAGACACTGTGACACTGAACTACACTGAGACACTGAGACACTGTGAAACACTGAGACACACTGAGACACACTGAGAAACTGAGATACACTGAGGCACTGAGTCACACTGAGACACTGCGAGACACTGAGACACACTGGGAGACACTGGGACACACTGAGACACACTGAGACACACTGAGATTCTGGGACACTGAGACACACTGAGACACCATGAGACACTGAGACACACTGAGACACACTGAGACACTGAGAGACACTGAGACACACTGAGAGACAATGAGACTCACTGAGACAGTGAGAGACACTGAGACTGAAACACACTCTGTAAGTGAGATACGCTGAGGCACGGAGTCACTGAGATGAACTGAGACACACTGAGACACACAGACAAACTGAGACACAATGAGACACTGAGAGACTCTGAGACATACTGTGACACACTGAGACACTGAGACTCTGAGACAAACTGAGACACACTGAGATACTGAGACACACTGAGACACACAGACACACTGAGACAAACTGTGACACTGAGACATACTGCGACATACTGTGACACACTGAGACATTGGGACACTTAGAAAAACTGATACACATTGACACACTGAAACACTGAGACAAACTGTATTTGACTGAAACACACTGAGACACTGCGACAAACTGCGACACACTGAGACACACTGAGATTCTGGGACACTGAGACACACTGAGACACTCTGAGACACTGAGACACTGAGACAAACTGTGACACTGAGACACACTGAGACATACTGTGACACACTGTGACACACTGAGACACTGAGACTCTGAGACAAACTGAGACACACTGAGATACTGAGACACATTGAGACACACAGACACACTGAGACACAATGAGACACTGAGACACTGAGACATACTAAGACACTCTGAGATACACTGAGAGACACTGAGATACACTGAGACACACTGAGACACTGAGATAAACTGAGTGACACTGAGACTCACTGAGACACTGAGACTCTGAGACGCACTGAGAAACTGAGACAAACCGAGACACACTGAGACACACTGAGACACTGAGTCAAACTGAGAGACACTGAGACTCACTGAGACACTGAGACACACTGAACACTGAGACAAACTGAGACACTGAGACAAACTGAGACACACTTAGACAGCATGAGACACTGAGACACACTGAGACACACTGAGACACTGAGAGACACTGAGATACACTGAGAGACACTGAGACACTGAGACACACTCTGTAAGTGAGATACGCTGAGGCACGGAGTCACTGAGACGAACTGAGACACACTGAGGCCCACTGAGACACTGGGACAGACTGAGACACTGAAACTGAGACAAACTGTGACACACTGAGACACACTGAGACACTGAGACACACTGAGGCACTGAGACACGGAGACACACTGAGACACTGAGACCCACTGAGGCACTGAGAGACACATTGACACACTGAGACACATTGACACACTGAAACACACTGAGAGACACTGAGACACTGAGACCCTGAGACACTGACACACCGAGACACACTGTGACACTGAGACACACTGAGACACACTGAGACACTGACACACTGACACACTGAGACACTGAGACACACTGAGACACTGAGATACACTGAGACACACTGTGACACACTGTGACACTGAGACACTGAAACACACTGAGACACTGACACACTGAGACACACTGAGACACACTGAGACACACTGAGAAACTGATTTTCAATGAGGCACTGAGACAGACTGAGACACACTGAGACACACTGAGATACTGAGACACACGTAGACACACTGAGACACTGAGACACTGTGACACTGAACTACACTGAGACACTGAGACACTGTGAAACACTGAGACACACTGAGACACACTGAGAAACTGAGATACACTGAGGCACTGAGTCACACTGAGACACACTGAGACACTGAGATACACTGGGAGACACTGGGACACACTGAGACACACTGAGAAATGAATATTCAATGAGGCACTGGGACAGACTGAGACACACTGTGACACACTGAGACACTGAGACACACTGAGACACTGATACACACTGCGACACTGAGACACACTGAAACACTCTGAGACACTGAGACATACTGAGACACTGAGACACACGTAGACACACTGAGACACTGAGACACAAGTAGACACACTGAGACACACAGAGACACACTGAGAAACTGGTACACTGAGACAAACTGAGACACACTGACACACTGTTACACACTGAGACACTGGGACACTGTGAGAAACTGTGACACACTTGAGACAATGAGACAAACTGAGACACACTGAGACACACTGAGGCACTGAGACACTGAGAAAAACTGAGACACACTGAGACACTGAGACAAACTGTGACCCACTGAGACACTGATACATTGAGACAAACTGAGACACTGAGAAACACTGAGACGCACTGTGGCACTGAGAAACTGTGACACACTGAGACACTGAGACACACAGACACACTGAGACAAACTGTGACACTGAGACATACTGCGACATACTGTGACACACTGAGACATTGGGACACTTAGAAAAACTGATACACATTGACACACTGAGACACTGAGACAAACTGTGATTGACTGAGACACACTGAGACACTGCGACAAACTGCGACACACTGAGACACACTGAGATTCTGGGACACTGAGACACACTGAGACACTCTGAGACACTGAGACACTGAGACAAACTGTGACACTGAGACACACTGAGACATACTGTGACACACTGAGACACTGAGACTCTGAGACAAACTGAGACACACTGAGATACTGAGACACACAGACACACTGAGACACAATGAGACACTGAGAGACACTGAGACACTGAGACATACTAAGACACTCTGAGATACACTGAGAGACACTGAGATACACTGAGACACACTGAGACACTGAGACAAACTGAGTGACACTGAGACTCACTGAGACACTGAGACTCTGAGACGCACTGAGAAACTGAGACAAACCGAGACACACTGAGACACACTGAGACACTGAGACAAACTGAGAGACACTGAGATTCACTGAGACACTGAGACACACTGAACACTGAGACAAACTGAAACACTGAGACAAACTGAGACACACTTAGACAGCATGAGACACTGAGACACACTGAGACACACTGAGACACTGAGAGACACTGAGACACACTGAGAGACACTGAGACACTGAGACACACTCTGTAAGTGAGATACGCTGAGGCACGGAGTCACTGAGACGAACTGAGACACACTGAGGCCCACTGAGACACTGGGACAGACTGAGACACTGAAACTGAGACAAACTGTGACACACTGAGACACACTGAGATACTGAGACACACTGAGACACACTGAGGCACTGAGACACGGAGACACACTGAGACACTGAGACCCACTGAGGCACTGAGAGACACATTGACACACTGAGACACATTGACACACTGAAACACACTGAGAGACACTGAGACACTGAGACCCTGAGACACTGACACACCGAGGCACACTGTGACACTGAGACACACTGAGACACACTGAGACACTGTGACACACTGAGACACTGAGACACTGAGACACACTGAGACACTGAGATACACTGAGACACTGAGACACACTGTGACACACTGTGACACTGAGACACTGAAACACACTGAGACACTGAGACACTGAGACACACTGAGAAACTGATTTTCAATGAGGCACTGAGACAGACTGAGACACACTGAGACACACTGAGATACTGAGACACACGTAGACACACTGAGACACTGAGACACACTGAGAAACTGAGATACACTGAGGCACTGAGTCACACTGAGACACACTGATACACTGAGATACACTGGGAGACACTGGGACACACTGAGACACACTGAGAAATGAATATTCAATGAGGCACTGGGACAGACTGAGACACACTGTGACACACTGAGACACTGAGACACACTGAGACACTGATACACACTGCGACACTGAGACACACTGAAACACTCTGAGACACTGAGACATACTGAGACACTGAGACACACGTAGACACACTGAGACACTGAGACACAAGTAGACACACTGAGACACTGAGACACACAGAGACACACTGAGACACTGGTACACTGAGACAAACTGAGACACACTGACACACTGTTACACACTGTGACCCACTGAGACACTGATACATTGAGACAAACTGTGACACTGAAACACACTGAGACACTGAGACACTGTGAAACACTGAGACACACTGAGACATACTGAGACACACTGCGACACTGAGACACACTGAGACACTGAGACACTGAGGCACTGAGAGACACTGAGACACTGAGACACTCTAAGACACACTAAGACACTGAGACACACTGAGTCATACTGAGATACTGGAACACACTGAGACACTGAGACACACTGAGACGCACTGAGACACACTGTGACACACTGAGACACTGAGACACACTGAGGCACACTGCACACTGAGACACACTGAGACATACTGAGAGACGGTGAGACACGCTGAGACACACTGTGAGACCTTGCAGTGAGTTGCGTCAGTTGTAGTGGCCCAGCCAGACAGCCAATTCTACAGACACTGCTTGTCCTGGCCCGGCGAGACAGCTTTGGCCAGAGACGCAAGGAAGATGTTCCAGCCCTGACGGTGGGATCCAGAATAGTCATGAGGCTCACCCCCAGCCTCAGAGGACTGACCTATGACTAAAGACTGGTGATACGTGGGCTTTTCAGCCTCGAAAGCAGGCAAGGGAGAGGTAACCTGGCAAGTGTTTGCACGATAATAAATGCAACAGAAAGGCAATTTGGAACATTGCTTCAAACTAAACAGCAGGACAAGGAGACACAGGTTCAGACTAGTAAAAAGAAAACTTGGGAGTGAGGGTGCAAAATCCTTCTTCACACACAAAGCGATCAACATATGGAATGGGTTCTTGGTGGGGTAGTGAAGTCAGTAATCCTGCAATTATTTAATCGTTGGATGCAGTAATAAATTCCTTAGCCATAAAAAATAAAGGTCATGCTGAATCTGGGTGCTGTGCAGCAAGGGAAGCAGACATTCTCGACAGTGCTGAACAGACGAAAGGCTTCATTTTCCCCAAGCCTGTTTTCTTGCGTATTGCCAGAGTTACGCCCGTTTTTCTTGGCCAGAAATGCGGCAAAAATACTTTGCCAAAGTTTCCCCGATGTAGAATTGGAATTTGGCACCGCGCAGTCTCGGGGGGCGGAGCCTGCTGTCTGCACTGAAAAATGAAGCTGTGCCTTCTGCGCATGCGCGGGAAAAAACGTTCCGTTTTTTACGCCATTCCAATGGACCCGCATGCTCAGTACAGCTCGGATTTGGCAATCGGCCATTGTTAAAGAGCCAGTTGTGTGTGTGAGGAGTGATGAGCGATTGGGAAAATCAGAGCTGCAGCAATACAAGATGCAACGCGGTGCAAGGACCAAGGATTTCTCACAGGATGAAGTGGAGGCACCAGTTCCTGTAATTGAGGACAGGTGGCAGGAGCTGGACACCAGCAGAGGTCACATAAAGGTTCCACCCAAAGAAATGAAGAAACGCTGGAACCAAGTTGCAGATTACTGGGCAATGGTGACCACCCTGAGATCTGGAGGCCAGTGTGTAAAGAAATGGCAGGACATTGGTCAAGTAGTTAGTGTAAGTAATATTTTCATTTATTTAATGAAATTGCAATTGTAAATGTGACCAGCTATATCTGTCCTACCCAGCAAAAAGACACCCACTCTAAAAAGTTGCATTTTCATCTTTACAGAGGAAGGTAGCACATAATAAAAGGAAAAGAACTCGAACAGGAGCAGGCCCGTCAAATCTGCACTCACTGACACCCTTGGAAGAGAGGGTCGCTGCTTTGATGGGTCCTGCCTGGAGAAAAGTAACCATCACTGCACAAGCTGGGCCCACACTCGGGGGATAGGGTAAGTCCTGAAAATTCATCGTGTTCCTTCAAATCAGCCTGCTGCCTGGCCTGCACTGTGTGAGCCTACTCCTGCCACCCACCCTGCCCCCTCCTCTGCTGCTAACAATTTGTCTGTTCTGTTATATTTTGCAGAACTTGAGGCCAACCCTGACAATGCAGAAGAAAATTCAGACGCAGACGAACCTGAAGAGGAGAACATCTTCCAATCCCACCCTCCAGACTAATATGGGGGTGAGGGGGAGGGGATGGAGCTGGATGAAGCTCCCACTGTTGTACTGACTTTGGAGGAGGTGCCGCTCATAGAGGTGACAGCCCCTTCCGTGACTAGTGGTTTGAGTGCTGGTGGGACATTCCATGGTTTCACACCTTCCGAGGCTGCGGGTCCCAGTGGTGTGGTGCAGCGAGGCACACCCAGGGCCCCACCGTCCCAGGTTGCCGGTCCCAGTGTTGGGGTGTGAGCCACACTCATGAGGAGGGGAAGGAGAGCTCGACCGCGCTCTCCTGAGGTGCAGGATCTCACAGATGTGATTCAGATGATTTCATTGAGTGTGGAGAGCATTGACTTTACCCGATGGACACGATCAGTGAGGTGAGTGATGAGGTAGTGGGACTGCCGGGAGAACTAACAACACTCTCACGGGAAATGAGAATGATATCCGGGACCATCAGTGAGGGAATAGTGGCCATGAGGGAGGGAATGTCAGAGGTAGTGCAAACCACGTCAGTCACCATGAGGGAGGGAATGTTGCAGGTCGTTGAGGCATTGTCGGGGCGCATGAGGGACGGAGTTAGTTGCTGCAATAAGGAAACATGCCCAGACCCCGTGTCCATTTACAAAATCAACTGTCACTCCCACTCCAATCCCCACACCAGCCTCTGACAAGCCCAAAGCCAGGCCCTCCAACTTGTCACCCGACGCTGACACCCCCCACCCTCAAGAGGTGTGCAGTACCCGAGATGTTCGAAGGAATAAGCTTGGTATCGAGCCCAGAAACACTGCACCACCGCCTGTGGGCAGGGGTGGTGGTGTGTCCAAGACCAATCACAGTAGGCAGTCTTAGATTAAGGGGGAGGGGAGATGGGTGCAGCCTTTTATTGCTGTTGTTGTTGTTGTTATTATTATTGTTACTGTTGTAACTGTTCTCAAATACAGTTTTTTGTAAGTTATGTAAATTTACAAGTTTGTAAGTGATCTTAAAGTCTTCAAGTGATCTTAAAGAATGAGCGTAAAGTAAAGTTTTCCAGAAGAAGAATTTTATTAAAGTTAATGAATAACTTTTGAAGAAAATATATTTTACATTAAAACTGAATCGTGTTCCATTAACACAACACATTACGGAACAGCTCCAAACAGTAAACGTGTCCATGTGGAATAGTTGCCGCTGAGCCCTCAGGCGTAAAGCGTTCACAGATGAGCTGCTGACGCAAGGCTCGAGCAATTGTTAAAGGGGCATGAACGCCTGTTTCGATATACCCGAGGTGGGTAAGGCCTCCTGCCCAGCACCCTACGGGCTCTGATGTTCCTGATGCGATGAAGTCAAATCAATTGCCTCCTACGTAGCATCATAGGCAGTCCCTCGGAATCGAGGAAGACTTGCTTCCACTCCCAAAGTGATTTCTCTGATGGGAGAACAGTCCGATACGAGAGCCACAGACCCTGTTACAGGTGGAACAGACATTCGTTGAGGGAAGGGGTTGATGGGGCAGGTTTTCCGCGCATTCCTTCCGCTGCCTGCGCTTGACCTCTTCATGCTCTCAGCGTTGAAACTTGAAGAACTCAACTCCCTCCCGGATGCACTTCCTCCACTTAGGGCAGCCTTCGGCCAGGATCTTCCAGGTGTCAGTGGTGACGTCGCACTTTACCAGGGAGGCTTTGAGGGTGTCCTTGTAACATTTCCGCTGCCCGCCTTTGGCTCGTTTACCATGAATGAGCTCCGCATAAAGCATTTGCTTAGTGAGTCTCGTATCTGGCATGCGTACTATGTGGCCTGCCCAGCGAAGCTGATCGAGTGTTGTCAGTGCTTCAATGCTGGGGATGTTAGCCTGGTCGAGGACACTGATGTTGGTGCGCCTGTCCTCCCAGGGGATTTGCAGGATCTTGCGGAGACATTGTTGGTGATATATCTCCAGTGACTTGAGGTGTCTTCTATACATCATCCATGCCTCAGATCCATACAGGAGGGCGCGTATTACTACAGCCCTGTAGACCATGAACTTGGTGGTAGATTTGAGGGCCTGGTCTTCAAACACTCTTTTCCTCAGACGACCTAAGACTGCACAGGTGCACTGGAGGCGATGTTGAATCTCCACATCAATGTCTGCTTTTGTTGATAAGAGGCTCCCGAGATATGGGAAATGGTCCACGTTGTCCAGGGCCACGCCGTGGATCTTGATGACTCGGAGGCAGTGCTGTGTGATGAGGACAGGCTGCTGGAGGACCTTTGTCTTACGGATATTAAATGTAAGGCCCATGCTTTCATATGCCTCAGTGAATACATTGACTATATTCTGGAGTTCAGCCTCAGAATGTGCACAGACGCAGGCGTCGTCCACATACTGCAGCTCAACGACAGAGGTTGGGGTGATCTTGGACCTGGCCTGGAGGCGGCGAAGGTTAAACAGCTTCCCACTGGTTCTGTAGTTTAGTTCCACTCCAGCGGGGAGCTTGTTGATTGTGAGGTGGAGCATGGCGGCGAGGAAGATTGAGAAGAGAGTTGGAGCTATGCCCTACGTAGCACCATGATGCAGAATGCTCAAACAAGGTATGGCATTGTCAGTATTGCCCCCATACTTAAATGTAACCTTTGAAAGAAGCTCAAAACGGCAAGAAAGCAGGCAGGACAGGTTCAAAGTTCTCTCTCTCCCCAAGGTCTATATGGATGGACCACACCTAAAGGTCTTGTGACTTCTCCTCCCCCCCACCCAGCCCTCAACTCATTGCAGTTTCAGTGCAGAAGACACCTTGTCCCCGGGCTCCAAGTCTTATGATCGGCACCTCTCTCTCTCTCTCTCCTCCCCCCGCCCCCATGTTTTGTAGCTGAACCCCGAGCTGCTGTGTCCAGGTGCGGGGCTGATTCTGCCGGCCAAACCTACGACCCTCCAGCCCTGCTTCAAGACATGTGATGGTGGCGTGTGAGTAAATAAAACAATGAGAAAACTTCTGAAATGCAACAACTTTACACTTCTACGTTGACAGGTAAAAATAAGTTGAACTTTATGACTGGTTTTGACAATGTTCTTGACTCCCTCCAACATCTTCGATTTAAAAACAAAGGCGTCTTTCAGCTCCGATTTGTGAATGTGCGCTGGTTTCCTTAACTCACCAGAAGGGTTTCGGGAGTGGCCAGAAATGTCGAATTAAGAGAATAAAATGTTGACCAACCTGCGAACAATTGAAAAAAAACGGCGCAGACATGATGTAAAGAAAAGCTGGCCCAGAAAAATCGTAACTAAGTTAGTTACGCCGGCGCAGATCGCAGATTTGGAAACAAATAAATACGCCAGAAAAACGGCGCAAATGACCGGGGAAAATTGAGCCCTAAATCTAGAGGACACGATTCCAAGGGGCAGATATATGTCTGTGCCTGCTTTTAAACCCCATCCCGAGAGGTCCATGGCCAGCCTGAAATTGGACCCCGATCCTCATTAACCCTTTCCGTATGAGCTGCCCAGGTCATCGAGTTTCACTGACAGCTGCTGCACCTGAGGACAGAGGGTGGGCCGCCTGCCTCCCCAGTGGCCCGAGGGTGGGTCCTGGGGTGGGGGGGGGGGGGGGGGGAGGCGGGGAACGGTGTAGTCTGCTAGAAACCCACTAATGGAGGTTTCACCACATGACCTCGGGGGGATCAAGGGGTATGGCGAGAAAGCAGGAATGGGTTACTGAAGTTGCATGTTCAGCCATGAACTCATTGAATGGCGGTGCAGGCTAGAAGGGCTGAATGGCCTACTCCTGCACCTATTTTCTATGTTTCTATGACCTGTTGCCGCCAACCATCCCACCCCTGCTCTCTCACCATTGGTCAACTGTCCCGCCCTGCTCTCTCACCATTGGTCACCATCCCACCCCTGCTCTCTCACCATCGGTCAAGCATCCCGCCCTGCTCTCTCACCATTGGTCACCATCCTGCCCTGCTCTCTCACCATTGGTCAACCATCCCATCCTGCTCTCTCACCATTGGTCAACTGTCGCAATCAGGCTTGCAATGCCCACCATCGCACAGCTGATTGGAAGGTGAACAGAATCATCCTTACCTGATTGGATGATAGTTGACTCCCAATTAAACAGTATTCTGCTCCCATCTCCAATATTTTTATCACTAATAAATGAAAGTTTTCAAAGACAATGAAAAAAGCACAGAATTCTTTTCAAAAGCACCGATGATTTCCCTCCCGGCAGCAGTGTCCTGGAGGGTAACCTGTCAAAGGCTCTCCCCAAAAATGAAACCGCGAGGAGGGTGTCGAGATTAGCTTGCAGCAGGCGTTTAGAGCGGGGAGAGAGGAAGGTAGGGCAATCTGGGATGCTGCTAGCGAGGAAGCAGCGGCGCGTGCCTCGGTGGGCCTTCCGAAGGATGCCATGGGAGGCAGAGGGAAGCTGTGGAATTATTTAGGAGCTGAGGGAGTGCTGCACTGTTGGAGGGACTGCCTTTCCAATGAGACTTTAAACCAAGGCCACGTCTGCCATATCTGCACAAAATGTCTGCTCCCAATTATCTCTGAGCTGTGGCTGTGAGCAGTAAAACAGGAATGCAGGGTACCTGAGCAACACCTGTATCACATTGAGGATCATGGAGTGTGTTATGTATAGAAGAACTCCACGAGACTGAGTACTGTGAGCTTAACTTAGTGTGACCTTAGACTTCTTTATTACAACTCCAGAGTGCCTAAACAACATGGCAGCCAACATTTTATACTAGCCCTGTACGTGTGTGCAGGTGACCATTAGGACTCCAACAGTCGCGCCCTCTGGTGGCAAGTATTACATAGTTACATACATAACATCACTCCACCCCACAAATTGTTCGGTACAAGTTATTTACAAGTTGAGGCGATCCGGAGTCCTTCGCTCCCTGATTGATCGTCTAAGTTCAAACCCGGGTGTGTGTGAGTTGGCCGGACCAATGCTGCACTGCACCGTGGCTGGTCTGACCGAACTGTCAGGAACGGTGGGTTCATCCTCGTGATTGACAGTGAGGTCGATTGCTGGTTGGGTGTGTGTTGGTGGATCGTCGATGGTGATGTCCTCTTCAAGTCGTTTCTGGTTGTCAGTAAATCGCAAGTTGGTCTGATCTAAATGCTTTCTGCATGTTTGGCCATTTAACAGTTTGATTATCAACACTCTATTCCCTTCCGTGGCCAAAACAGTGCCAGCAACCCATTTGGGACCATGACCGTAATTCAGGACAAACACAGGGTCGCTAACATCAATGTCACGTGAAACAGCCGCGCGATCGTGGTACATGTTCTGCCGGTGTCGCCAGGTTTCCACGTGATCATTGAGATCTGGGTGGATGAGTGAGTGCCTGGTTTGAGGCCTCTCTTCATTAACAATTCTGCCGTGGGAACCCCGGTGAGCGAGTGGGGTCGCTTCCGGTAACTGAGCAGAATGTGAGACAAGCGGGTCTGCAGGGAGCCGTCCGTCACACATTTCATACTCTGCTTGATTGTTTCGACTGCCCGCTCCGCTTGACTGTTAGACACGGGCTTAAATGAAGCAGACCTGACATGCTTGATGCCATTGCAGGTCATAAACTCGTTGAATTCTGAGCTGGTGAAACACGGTCCATTGTCGCTGACAAGGACGTCGGGCGAACAATGGGTGGTGAACATGGCCTGGAGGCTTTCAATGGTGGCTGTGGACATGCTGGATGACATGATTATGCATTCAATCCATTTGGAGTAAGCATCCACAACTACTAAAAACATCTTTCCTAGAAAGGGGCCGGCAAAATCTATGTGGATTCTCAACCACGGTTTGGAGGGCCATGACCACAGACTCAGTGGAGCCTCCCTTGTTGAATTGCTCAGTTGCGAGCAAGTGTTGCACTGATGCATGCATGACTCTAAGTCCGAGTCAATGCCGAGCCACCAAACATGCGACCTGGCAATTGTCTTCATCATGACAAGCCTGGGTGGGTATTGTGTAGGTCGCGTATAAACGTTTCCCTGCTTTTTTTTGGCAAAAGCACGCGATTACCCCATAAGAGACAATCCGACTGGATGGACATTTCATCTTTGCGTCGGTGAAACGGCTTAATTTCATCTTGCATTTCCCCGGGAATGGCTGACCAGTCCCCAGTTAGGACGCAACTCTTTACTAATGATAGCACAGGATCCTGGCTGGTCCAGGTCCTGATCTGGCGAGGCGTGATGGGTGACTCCTTGCTCTCAAAAGCATCCATGACCATTAGCAATCTGCAGACTGCGCCATTTCAACCCCAGTGGTGGGTAATGGTAGCCGGCTGAGAGCATCGGCACAGTTTTCAGTGCCTGGTCTGTGGCGGATAACATAGCCATAAGCGGAGAATGTTAGTACCCATCTTTAGTTGCGGGACGAAGCATTGGTGCTTATATCTTTGCTTTCTGAAAACAATGAAATGAGCGGCTTGTGGTCAGTTTCAAGCTCAAACCGAAGTCCAAATAGGTATTGGTGCATTTTCTTAACCACATATACACATGCTAATGCTTCTTTCTCAACCACACTGTAGGCTCTTTCAGCCTTAGACAGATTTCTAGACGCATATGCAACCGGTTGGAGGTTGCCTGATACATTGGTTTGCTGTAACATAAGGCCGACCCTGTACGATGAGGTGTCATAAGCTAGCACTAAACGTTTACATGGCTCATAGTGTACAAATAACTTATTTGAACATAGCAGGTTCCTGGCCTTCTCAAAGGCTGTGTCTTGAGATTTGCCCAAAACCCAGTCGTCACCCTTAGCAACATGTACAAAGGCTCTAACAACATGCTCAACCCGGGTAGAAAGTTACCGAAATAGTTGAGGAGTCCCAGGAACGAATGAAGCTCCGTCACATTATGTGGTCTGGGTGTATTCTTGATGACCTCTGTCTTTGAGTCTGTGGACCTAATGCCATTTGCTGCAATATTTCTCCCCCAAAAAATTTCTCCCCAAAAATTCGACTTCTGGCGCCAGGAAAACACACTTGGAGCATTTCAGCCTCTGTCTAGGCGACTTAGAACCTCTTCCAGGTTGTGTAGGTATTCGATGGTGTCACGACCAGCGATCAGGATGTCGCCTTGAAACACAACGATGCGTAGAACAGATTTCAGCAAACTCTCCATGTTTCTCTGGAAAATGGCTGCAGCCGAGCGAATCCCGAAAGGGCACCTATAAACAGTCCTTTGTGTGCGTTGATGGACGTCAGTCTTTTCAAAGATTCAGCCAGCTCCTGTGTCATGTAGGTGGAGGTTAGGTCCAATTTGGTGAACGACTTCCCCTTCGCTATCATTGCGAACAGGTCATCCACCTTGGGTAGTGGGTACTGGTCCTGTAGTGAGACTTGGTTAATCGTTACCTTGTAGTCTCCGCAGATTCTCACTGTTCCATCGCTTTTCAACAATGGAACAATTGGACTGGCCCACTCGTTGAACTCGACTGGTGATATGATTCCTTCGCGTTAGAGTCTGTCCAGTTCGATCTCGACTTCCTCCCTCATCATGTACGAACCGCCCGACTCTCGTGATGGTCGTGCCATGCATCAGGGCCTAGATGGATCTGTACCTTGGTGCCTGTGAAGTTGCAGATGCCTGGTTCGAATAGCGAGGGAAACTTGCTCAGCACTTGAGCACACGAGGCATCATCCACTGACAATAGTGCTTTGATGTCGTTCCAATTCCATCTAATCTTTTCTAGCCAGCTTCTGCCGAACAGCGTTGGGCCATTGCCTGGAACAATCCACAATGATAGATCATGCACAGCTCCATCATACGATACCTTCACTGCCGCACTTCCAATGACTGGTACGAGCTCTTTGATGTAGATACACAGCTTTGCATTAATCGGGCTCAGTTTGGGCCTTTGTGCCTTATTGCCCCACAGTTTCTCGAAAGCCTTCTGGCTCATTATTGACTGACTCGCACCCGTGTCCAACGCCATGGATACTGGAACTCCATTTAATTTGACTTTCAGCATTATAGGTGGGCTCTTGGTGGTGAAGGTATGTACCCCATGCACTTCTTCCTCGGGTTGAGTTGCCTGTGCTGCGTGATCCGCGCTGGATAGATCATCCTCTGGTGTGTCGCAGCACGTTTGCACATTCTCAGGAGGTGCCCCATTGTTGCCCAGCCTTTGCACACGTAGTGCTTGAATCGATATTGATGGGACCAATGATTACCCCCGCAGTGCCAACACGGTGCTAATGGATTCACATTCACCCCCGATGGCGGACTCTGAGTCATCACAGGTGTTGCAGCTGCAGATGTATCGGCCCTGCCATATGTGGTTCTGCCTGCCAGCGATATTACTTTATACACAGTACTTGCCGGTGAGCTTCGATGTTGAGAAGATATCTGTTTGGTGTTATCGTCCGTGGCTATGCATGCCTGGGCGATGGCGATGGCCCTGCTCAGGTCTAGGGTTTCGGCAGCCAGCAGCTTTCGAAGAATAACCTCGTGGCTGATGCCAAGCACGAAAAAGTCCCACAGCATTTCCTCCAACGCAACTCCAAAATTGCAAGGTCCCGCGAGGCTTCTCAGGTTGGCGATATAATCGGCCAAGTCCTGGCCCCAGGAGCGATGGTGCGTGTAAAAATGATACTTGGCCATGAGGATACTCTCCTTTGGCTTGAGGTGGTCCCGAACGAGCATGCACAACTCTGTATATTCCTTCTCCGTTGGTTTTGTTGGTGCGAGCAGATTCTTGATGAGGCCGTATATTTTAGGCCCACAAATGGTGAGGAGGACTGCCCTGCGCTTGACCACATTAGTGACTCCGTCCAGCTCGTTGGCCATGAAATACTGGTCGAGACGCTCGACGAAGGCTTTCCAATCTTCACCCTCTATGAATCTCTCTAATATTCCAATGGCAGCCATGGTTGCATGAAGATTCGTATTCTGTTACTCGTCGCCAGTTGTTATCTATACAAGAACACCACGAGGCTGAGTACTGTGAGCTAAACTTAGTGTGACCTTAGTCTTCTTTATTACAACTCCAGAGTGCCTAAACAACATGGCAGCCAACCTTTTATACCGGCCCTGCACGTGTGTGCAGATAACCATTAGGACTCCAACAGTCACGCCCTCTGGTGGCAAGTATTAGATAGTTACATACATAACAGAGGGAGTCACTGGACTGGACTCCCTTTAAATTATTAGCATTGATATGCAAATAAGTGAGGATTTATGCGCTTAATGATGTAATCTCAGAGCCCTGTAATAGCTACAGAGGGCAAGAGAGAGATACACATTATTTAATTGGAGGATCAGTTGAATGAAATCTAGCTAAATTGGATTTTCCGACTTTATTTTGTTGGTCATGAATTTGTAAAGGCTGATATCTGCTAAAAGTTCCATATTGTCCATTAAATGAATGACCCTTGACCCTCCGAGGGTGAGTGCGGGAATAAATATAGCAGCCGAGGCCTCTTTCATGTTCTTCTGAGATTTAATTATTAAATGAAGCCAAGATTACTGAAGTGGAATCTGGATCGGACCCAGGACGACAGCAGACTCCTGTGAGGTGGCTAATCCCCCAGTTAGTAACACATCCCAGTGACTAGGTGTTTCTTTGTTCTTCAATGAAATCACAACAGTGGAGAAATTCTATCGCACCTCTGTTGGGATATTAATCCAGGTGGGACAGCACTTTTAGCGCCTTGAAAACATTAGCGCCTACACCCAGAAATTCGTCAGAATCGGGCGAAGAGCTGACAGGGGTGATAAATCAGCCGTTGCACACCAGAGCTGTGGGGGAGGGGGATAACGAAAGTTTGGTCGGTACATTTGGCGGGCCCATTGCGCATGCACGGAACTCAGTATCAGATCCCAGGAAAAGACAAGTCTTAAAGGCGCGGCATAGTAACGCACCGGGCTCACGCACCATGCTGTGTGTAAACATTGCACTGACTGTGACCTCTGAGAGAAGCGTTTCCTCATCCCTTTAAGTAGCCGCCAGTTGACGACTCTGCAAGCCTGCACCGACTGGTTTTCCAGACATTGTTCTGGAATGAGGCGGCTGCACCGAATTTACCGACCGGGGCTCAAGCGTGGGCGTTGCACCAGGAATACACCATGACCGAAAATCCCGCCTGAGCAAACTGAATATAACGAGAAACTGTCTAATGAATTCCAAATCCTTGCTCCGTGCTTGAAATGTATTCCCATGCATTTGCTGTATTGGTTTATTGCTCAGAATGTGGTTGTGAGTTGTGATTAGTTGACACGCAGCATTGACATGAACACACCTGCAGATTCCAATCGATTTCTCAATGTGTTCAGTTTAAAGGGATTCCCACTGTTCCTCTCTCATCTCCTACCTGGTGGGTTATTCAGTACATTGTTATCCACAGCGTTTCCTCAGCGTTGCCAAAGGTGGGCAGAGGAAATGTTACAAGGACACCCTCAAAGCCTCCCTGACAAAGTGCAACATCCCCACCGACACCTGGGAGTCCCTGGCCAAAGACTGCCCTAAGTGGAGGAAGTGCATCCGGGAGGGCGCTGAGCATCTCGAGTCTCATTGCCGAGAGCATGCAGAAATCAAGCGCAGACAGCGGAAGGAGCGTGCGGCAAACCAGTCCCACCCAGCCTTTCCTTCAACGACTATCTGTTCCACCTTTGACAGAGACTGTGGTTCTCGTATTGAACTGTTCAGCCACCTAAGGACTCATTTTTAGAGTAGAAGCAAGTCTTCCTCGATTCCGAGGGACTGCCTATGTTGATCAGTACATTGTTATTCACAGCTCATTCACTGACTCCCTGCTGTGACTGCAGCTCGATGACAGACTGAGATGGATTGGATGGCAGCACGGCCTCGCTCAGCATTTCTGAATCAAACCGGGGCTCAATGGGTTAAATTATCAGGACAGCTTGCATAGACTAGGCTTGTATTTCCTCGAGTATAGAAGATTACGGGGTGATCGAATTCAAGTGCTTTCGATGATGGAAGGATTTGAAGGGGGCAGATAGAGAGGAACTATTTCCTCTGGTGGGGAAGTCCAGGACAAGGGGGCATAACCTGAAAATTAGAGCCAGGCCCTTCAGGGGGGGATGTCAGGAAACAGTCCTTCACACAAAGGGTGGTGGGAATCTGGAATTCACTCCAAAAAGCTGTTGAAGCTGGGGGTCAACTTAACATTTCAAAACCGAGATTGATAGATTTTTGGTGGGTAAAGGCACATGAGAACATAAGAATTAGGAGCAGGAGTCGGCCCCTCGAGCCTGCTCCGCCATTCAATAAGATCATGGCTGATCTTCGACCTCAATACCACTTTCCTGCACTATCCCCATATTGCCCAAAAATCTATCGATCTCTGTGTTGAATATACTCACTGACTGAGCCTCCACAGCCCTTTGGGGTAGAGAATTCCAAAGATTCACCACCCTCTGAGTGAAGAAATTCCTCCTCATCTCAGTCCTAAATGGCCGACCCCTTATTCTGAGACTGTGACCCCTTTCTAGACTCCCCAGCCCGGGGAAACATCCTCCCTGCATCTACCTTGTCAAGCCCTGTAAGAATGTTGTATGTTTCAGTGAGATCACCTCTCATTCTTCTAAACTCTAGGGAATATTGGGCTAGTCTACTCAATCTCTCCTCATAGGACAATCCCCCCATCCCAGGAATCAGTCTGGTGAACCTTCGTTGCACTCCCTCTATGGCAAGTGTATCCTTCCTTAGGTAAGGAGACCAAAACTGTGCACAGTACTCCAGGTGCGGTCTCACCAGGGCCCTGTATAATTGCAGTAAGACATATTGGAGCAGAAATTTCCCTCCACCCGAAACGGGGCACACGCACTATCTTTGAACTTCTATTACCGTCGATATGGATGGGGTGTTTTTAAGATAGAAATTGCCCTTTTTCGGGCCTGAAACAGAGCGGAGTGTTAATTCCCGGTGGTAAGGGCTCCTTTCAGCGGTGTGCATGGGGAGTGGAATTTGCGCCGTGAAATTCCCCTCCTATCCGGTCGATGCAAACCGTCATGTTCACCATGCAGCGGTCCCTGGCCTTCCTCAAGGGCCGGTATTGCCGCTGTGTCTTGCGGTCGCCTTGACCTTTCTTGGCACAGGATGGTCACTGGTCTGGAGGCTCAGAATGGTCTCATGCACTCTGGGCAACAGACTCTGACTGCTGTTGTCTCTGATGGCTTCCAGAGTCCGGCTGCTGTCATGCTGTGTCAGCTGGAGGCTACGTAAGTCTGACTGCTGCCATCGCGGCTGGGTCCACCACGGTCTACCGGGGGCCTAATGGTACCACCGCACCAGGCTGACCTGTGCTCCAGCATCTTGGTGGGGGAGGGGGGACTGCCTCGGGGCAGGGGAGGTGCCCCAGGGGAGGTGGGGTGCCCCAGGAGAGTGGGGGGGGGGATTGCCCCGGGGGAGGGGGGCTGCCCCGGGGAGGTGGGGTGGATGCTGCCCCAGGGGAGGGGGGTGCTGCCCTTGGGGAGGGGGGATGCTGCCCCGGGGGAGGGGGGGTGCCCCGGGGAGGGGGGGGTGGAGGCTGCCCCGGGGGAGGGGGGCTGCCCTGGGGGAGGGGGGGTGCTGCCCCGGGGGAGGGGGGGTGCTGCTCCGGGGGACGATGGACTGCCCCGGGGGGGGGGGCTGCCCCAGGGGACGGGGTGGGTGCTCTGGGGGTGGGGGGTGCCCTCGGGGAGGGGGGGTGCTGTCCCGGGGGAGGGGGTCTGCTGCCCCGGAGGAGGGGTGTGCTGCCATGGGCACTGGCTCCTCGGACCAGGAGACTGATGTTGCCTCTCTGGTTCACAGCAGCCCTGAGCCGAGACCTGCCATTCCGCAAATGCTGCCAACCATGGTTTCGCCCCAGCCACTTCCGAATAAAGGCACACAGGAGGATGTGGCCCAGTCTGCAGCCGGCCCTTCCAGGACCAGAGCTGGTCAGGGGCATCCGAGAAGGACATCTGTAGCTTCCTCTACACACACACAGCAGCCTTCCCACAGCAGCCACAGGACCACAGGGGAGACACTGCGTAATACTGTAAGGATAGGCCTGCGTAAGAGGGGTAATAGAGAGTTGCACAAGGGTGATAATTAATTATGTGAATATTTTGGAAACCCATTGTCTGGCTTATAAGAAATCTTTATTTTGACCCTGAAATCCCAGCCTCCCCTGGTCCGTATGGTGTTTCAACGGACCTGGGAAGGGATCGGAAAAGCAGTTTTTTAGCGCACAATGGCATGCGCTGAAAAGCGGCTTTTCCGATCTGTCACGTTTCTGGATTAACAGATCCTCTGCATCTTGGGAGCGAGGACATTCGCATGGGCAAGATTGCGGGATTTACCCATATCTTGCGCAGCGGGTGTGCTCAAAACTCTTGCGCCTAATATAAGCGGGTGCATAGCCTACTGTTACAGGTGTAAGAGTTTTAAAACACACAAAAATATAATAAAATAAAATGTTTAAAACACAATTTATTGTTAAAAGTTTATTTTAAACCATAATTTTAAAACTTTTTTAAAAATCGGAAATATATATATTTTTTAAATACATAAATAACTTTAATTTAAATGAATAAAAATATGTTGTGCATTTATTCTATCTTTTATTATTGGTTATGTGTGTTTTGGGGGCTATTTCTCATTTATAATAAAAGGAATTCCAACTTATGGCGTTCCCCTTATTATGAATGAGAATATACTTTACCTGGATTGGCTGCCCAGAACCATGTGACTCCAGCTCCAGCCCTGCGCACGTCCTGACGTGCACGTGCTGCGATGTGTGGGGAAAGGAGGCCTCTACTCCGGGATCTCTGGCGAGCATTCGACCATCTTTTCTCCTACTTTTAGTCGAATGCCCGCGGGAAGAAGAAACAGGAACTTCTTGGCTATTGGGTTTGGAATTTCTGTCTCAGTCTCTCATTTAACTGTGCAGGAACGATGTGTTCCTGAGAGGGCTCACACATTGGCCCATGGACATGGCCAGGTGCAGGCTCAACTGGGCATTGAGTTCTGTGAACCGCGCAGCTATGGGACGGATATGTACTTCGCTTGCAGGGTCACCATGGCCCACCTGCATCCTGCTCCCCCTCCTCCTCCTGCTCCTCCACCTCCTCCTCCCCCTCCTCCTCCTCCTCCTCCTCCACCTGCTCCTCCTCCTCTCCCTCCTCCACCTCCTCCTCCTCCTGCTCCTCCACCTCCTCCTCCCCCTCCTCCTCCTCCTCCTCCTCCACCTGCTCCTCCTCCTCTCCCTCCTCCACCTCCTCCTCCTCCTCCTGCTCCTCCACCTCCTCCTCCCCCTCCTCCTCCTCCTCCTCCTCCACCTGCTCCTCCTCCTCTCCCTCCTCCACCTCCTCCTCCTCCTCCTGCTCCTCCACCTCCTCCTCCTCCTCCTCCTCCTCCTCCTCCTCCACCTCTTCCTCCTCCTCCTCTCCCTCCTCCACCTCCTCCTCCTCCTCCTGCTCCTCCACCTCCTCCTCCTCCCCTCCTCTCCTTCACCTCCTCCTCCTCCTCCTTCTCCTCCCCTCCTACTCCTCCTGCTCCTGCTCCTCCTCCTCCTCCCCCTCCTTCACCTCCTCCTCTTCCTCCTCCTCCTCCTGCTCCTCCTCCTCCCCCCCTCCTCCTCCTCCTCCTCTCCTGCTCCTCCTCCTCCCCCCCTCCTCCTCCTGCTCCTCCTCCTCCTCCTCCACAGGAGCCACTGCTGCCTCATCCTCCAATGGCTGTGCCCTCCTGATGGCCAGGTTGTGGAGCATGCAGCACACCACCATGAATATGAAGACTCGCTCAGGCGAGTCCTGCAGCACACCCCCGGAGCGTTCCAGGCAACAGAGCCTCTGTTTGAGAATGCCTATAGTGTGTTGGATGATGGTCCTGGTGGCCATTAGACTCTCATTGTGCGCGAGCTGCGCCGCAGTTCTAGGGTCGCAGAGAGGGGTCATGAGCCAAGTGCTCAGGGCGTAGCCCTGATCACCCAGGAACCCGTCACCATCTTCATTGGGCCCGGTGAGGAGGCCTGGCACACCACTCTGGCGCAGTATGAAAGGGTCGTGGGTACCAGGGTACCAGGCATCCATGTGTAGAATTTTGTGGTTGTGGTCGCAAACCAGTTGTACATTGAGGGACAGGAAGCCCTTGTGGTTTCTGAATGGCTCGGGAGTATGTTGGGGTGCCCTGAGACCCACATGGGTGCAGTCAATGATCCCCCTGGATCCTGGGGAAGCCCGCAGTGCACATGAATGCAATGTAGCACTCCAATTGCTGCTCCCTGGTCATGGGGAAGGATATGTAGTCGGCCCCTCCTCCTATACACAGCATCTGGGACCTCCCGTATCGCTGTGTGGGCTGCAAACTGGGAAATGTTGCAGTGGCAACTTGGAAGGACTCAGTGGCATAAAAGTTGAAGGCGTTAGTCACCTTGGATGCCACGCTCAGGGCTGACCTCACCCGTGGCTCTAATTCTGGCTGTAGGAGGTTACAGAGCTCAGTGACATAGAAACATAGAAATTTACAGCGCAGAAGGAGGCCACTTCCGCCCATGGTGTCCGCGCCGGCCGACAAAGAGCCGCACGGCCCTTGTTCAGCAGTCCGGAATCTCAGTCTGTGCAGGCACTGATCATCACTCATATCAGTGTTTGAGAATTGATGGCGGAAGACCTTGCCCCCATGTCTGTGTGGCCGTCTTGCTATGTGAGGTGGCTCATTAGCTGCTCCCTGCTGCAGGTCTGCCTCCTCCACCTCTGCAGGCTGCCTCCTGCCCTCCTCGCCCAGTATCTGGAGGTGGGGAGGTCGGTATTACTGACACTCCTCCTGGGGGGAGGTCCTTGCTGAGGGCCTTGGTGTGGCCCTTCTCTGGCCTCCCCTCTGTGGCTATCTCCCAGGCCCTCTCCATGGTGGGCCGCAATGATGCCTGTGGCCCTTGCCCTCTGTGGCCATTTCTCTGGCCCTCTCCATAGTGGGCCACAATGACGCCTGTGGCCCTTGCCTTCTGTGGCTATCTGCCTGGCCCTCTCCATGGTGGGCCGCAATGATGCCTGTGACTCTTGCCCGCTGCCTCTGCAGCCGTTGCCCCGGCGCCGCCTTCCCCTCAGTGCCTCGGCGGCACACAGAATGTGCAGAGTGCGTTGGCCTGCCAGCACTGCCATTTCAGCCCCTTTACTCTTATACTCTAATCCTCCTGTAATAAAGGCCAACATATCATTTGCTTTCGTAATTGCTTGCTGTACCTGCATGTTAACTTTCAATGATTTGTGTACAAGGACACTCAGGTCCCTCTGAACAACAATATCTCACCATTTAAAACATACTCTGCTTTTCTATTTTTCCCACCGAAGTGGATAACTTCATATTTCTCTGCATTATATTCCATTTGCCATGTTCTTGCCCACTCATTTACATAGAAACATAGAAACATAGAAAATAGGTGCAGGAGTAGGCCATTCGGTCCTTCGAGCCTGCACCACCATTCAATGAGTTCATGGCTGAACATGCAACTTCAGTAACTCATTCCTGCTTTCTCGCCATACCCCTTGATCCCCCGAGTAGTAAGGACTTCATCTAACTCCTTTTTGAATATATTTGGTGTATTGGCCTCAACAACTTTCTGTGGTAGAGAATTCCACAGGTTCACCACTCTTTGGCTGAAGAAGTTTCTCCTCATCTCGGTCCTAAATGGCTTACCCCTTATCCTTAGACTGTGACCCCTGGTTCTGGACTTCCCCAACATTGGGAACATTCTTCCTGCATCTAACCTGTCTAAACCCATCAGAATTTTAAACGTTTCTATGAGGTCCCCTCTCATTCTTCTGAACTCCAGTGAATACAAGCCCAGTTGATCCAGTCTTTCTTGATAGGTCAGTCCTGCCATCCCGGGAATCAGTCTGGTGAACCTTCGCTGCACTCCCTCAATAGCAAGAATGTCCTTCCTCAAGTTAGGAGACCAAAACTGTACACAATACTCCAGGTGTGGCCTCACCAAGGCCCTGTACAACTGTAGCAACACATCCCTGCCCCTGTACTCAAATCTCCTCGCTATGAAGGCCAACATGCCATTTGCTTTCTTAACCGCCTGCTGTACCTGCATGCCAACCTTCAATGGCTGATGTATCATGACACCTAGGTCTCGTTGCACCTCCCATTTTCCTAATCTGTCACCATTCAGATAATAGTCTGTCTCTCTGTTTTTACCACCAAAGTGGATAACCTCACATTTATCCACATTATACTTCATCTGCCATGCATTTGCCCACTCACCTAACCTATCCAAGTCGCTCTGCAGCCTCATAGCATCCTCCTCGCAGCTCACACTGCCACTCAACTTAGTGTCATCTACAAATTTGGAGATACTACATTTAATCCCCTCGTCTAAATCATTAATGTACAGTGTAAACAGCTGGGGCTCCAGCACAGAAACTTGCGGTACCCCACTAGTCATTGCATGCTATTCTGAAAAGTCCCCATTTACTCCTACTCTTTGCTTCCTGTCTGACAACCAGTTCTCAATCCATGTCAGCACACTACCCCCAATCCCATGTGCTTTAACTGTGCACATTAATCTCTTGTGTGGGACCTTGTCGAAAGCCTTCTGAAAGTCCAAATATACCACATCAACTGGTTCTCCCTTGTCCACTCTACTGGAAACATCCTCAAAAAATTCCAGAAGGATTGTCAAGCATGATTTCCCTTTCACAAATCCATGCTGACTTGGACCTATCATGTCACCTCTTTTCAAATGCGCTGCTATGACATCCTTAATAATTGATTCCATCATTTTACCCACTACCGATGTCAGGCTGACCGGTCTATAATTCCCTGTTTTCTCTCTCCCTCCTTTTTTAAAAAGTGGGGTTACATTGGCTACCCTCCACTCCATAGGAACTGATCCAGAGTCAATGGAATGTTGGAAAATGACTGTCAATACATCCGCTAATTCCAAGGCCACCTCCTTAAGTACTCTGGGATGCAGTCCATCAGGCCCTGGGGATTTATCGGCCTTCAATCCCATCAATTTCCCCAACACAATTTCCCGACTAATAAGGATTTCCCTCAGTTCCCCCTCCTTACTAGACCCTCTGACCCCTGTCTATATCCCTTTGAAGGTGCAGGGTGAGAAGAAACAGCCCGGAAATGAAGCAAAATGAGTCGATAAAAGGAGAGGAACGGGTTGAGCTGCAGAAGAAAAAAGAACCAAAAGAATGAGATCAAAGAGGGGAGAGCTGCGAGTTCGACAAGTGCATGATCTGGGCTATCGTTCTCTCCAAACTGATTCCGGGCATTTAATGGCATCCTATAAAACAATGTCAGCTTTTAATAAGATTGTTGGATATTGAGTCAGAGGGGAATGAAGAGAAAGTGAGAGAGCGAGAGAAGTGATGGAGGGAGCGCACGCTGCCCCCGAGCAAGCTGAATATTAAAAGAAAGCTTTGCTGTGATAAGACAGAAGCGAAGTTGCCGGTTTGCTGAGATTACTGACTGGGTCCAGCTCTGTTCCCGCTCTGACCTGGGCAGTGCAGAGATCTGTTTTATTGCCAGATGAGTTTGACAATCAGCTTGTGGCGTACTAATCTCCGGTTTTCTCCCAGTGCCACGAGCTAGTAAGTACAGAACTCGGAGGATAGGGCAGATGAATGCGTGGCTGGAGAGATGGTGCAGGAGGGAAGGCTTTAGATTCCTGAGGCATTGGGACCAATATCCTCTCGGGTGGTTTTCTAGTGCTGTTGGAGAGAGTTTAAACTAGCTTGGCAGGAGGATGGGAACCTGAGAATAGATTCAGTGGGGAGAGAAGCAAAGCTGGAATTGGAAAACAGAAAAGTAGAAAGTGAATTTGGAAGACAGAGGAAACAAGGGCTAGATAATAGACAGCAAGTGAGTGTGGCCGTGCTAAATGGTAAATACTTCACTGCAAGGAGTATAGGGAATTATGCAGATGAGCTGAGAGCACGGATAGACACTTGTGTGTACGATATTATAGCTATTACTGAGACATGGCTGAAAGAGGGGCAGGTATGGGAGCTCAACATTCCTGGTTACAGGGTTTTCAGATGGGATAGAGAGGGGGGGGTAAAAAAGGAGGGGATGTTTCTGTATTGATTAAAGAGTCAATGAAGAACAAAAAAGGGGTGATCACACTGCTGGGTGTGTACTATAGACCCGCAAACAGTCAGAGGGAGATAGAAGAGCAAGTATGTGGGTACATTGCTGCGAAGCTCAAAAACTATAGAGTTGCAATAGAGGATTTCAACTACCCTAATATTAATGGGATGTCGAAGGACATACAGGGAAGGATACAGAAAAAAAAGGGAGATTTATGACAGATACCGAGAGCTCAATACTGCAGAAACTCTAGAGGAGTATAGAGAGTGCAGGGGTGCAATTAAAAATGAAATTAGGAAAGCAAAGAGAGAGCATGAAAACATTTTGGCAAGTAAGATCAAGGAAAACTCAAAGATGTTTTATAAATACATTAACAGCAAGAGGATAACTAAAGAAAGAGTGGGGTCTATTAGCGACCATAAAGGTAACCTGTGTGTGGAAGCAGAAGATGTGGGTATGGTTCTTAATGAATACTTTGGGTCTATTTTCACAAAAGAGAGGGGCGATGCAGACTTTGCAATCAGGGAGGAGGAGTGTGAAATATTAGACAAGATAAAAATAGTGAGAGAGGAAGTATTAAGGGGATTAGCAGCTTTGAAAGTGGATAAATCCTCAGGCCTGGAAGAAATGTATCCCAGGCTGTTAAGAGGAGCAAAAAAGGAATAGCAGAGGCTCTGACCATCATTTTCCAATCCTCTCTGGCTGCAGGTGTGGTGCCAGAGGACTGGAGGGCTGCTAATGTGGTACCTTTGTTTAAAAAGGGAGAAAGGGATAGACCGAGTAATTACAGGCCAGTCAGCCTAACCTCAGTGGTGGGAAAAGTATTGGAAAAAATTCTGAGGGACAGGATAAATCTCCATTTAGAAAGACACAGATTAATCAAGGACAGTCAGCACAGATTTGTCAAGGGAAGGTCGTGTCTGACTAACTTGATTGAGTTTTTCGAGGAGATAACCAGGAGGGTCGATGAGGGCAATGTGTGATGTAGTATATATGGATTTTTGCAAAGCTTTTGATAAGGTCCCACATGGCAGACTGGTCACAAAAGTCAAAGTCTATGGGCAAAATGACAAGTTGGTTCCAAAGTTGGCTCTGAGACAGGAAGCAAAGGGTAATGGTTGATGGGTGTTTTTGTGACAGGAAGGCTGTATCCAGTGCGGTTCCGCAGGGCTCAGTGCTGGGTCCCTTGCTTTCTGTGGTATATATCAATGATTTGGACTTGAATGTAGGGGGAAGATTAAGAAGTTTGCAGATGACACTGATAATAAAGAAGAAAGCTGCAGACTGCAGGAAGATATCAATCAACTGGTCAGGTGGGCAGAACAGTAACAAATGGATTCAATCTGGAGAAGTGTGAGGTAATGCATTTGGGGAGGACTAACAAGGCAAGGGAATACACATTAAATGGTAGGACACTGAGAAGTGTAGAGGAACAAAGGGACCTTGGAATGTATGTCCACAGATCCCTGAAGGTAGCAGGCCAGGTACATAAGGTGATTAAGAAGGCATATGGAATACTTGCCTTTATTAACCAAGGCATAGAATACAAGTTAAGCTTGAACCGTATAAATCACTAGTTAGGCCACAGCTAGAGTACAGTCACAGTTCTGGTCACCGCATTACAGGAAAGATGTGATTGCACTAGAGAAGATACAAAGAAGATTTTGAAAGATGTTGCCTGGACTGGAGTATTTTAGCTATGAGGAAAGATTGGACATGCTGGGTCTGTTTTCTTTAGAACAGAAGAGGCTGAGGGGAGACCTGATTGAGGTGTATAAAATTATGAGGGGTCTCGATACAGTGGATGAGAAGGACCTGGTTCCCTTGGCAGAGGGGTCAACAACCAGGGGACATAGATTTAAAGTAATTGGTAGGAGGTTTAGAGGTGATTTGAGGGGAACTTTCTTCATCCAGAGGGTGGTGGGGGTCTGGAACTCACTGCCTGAAAGGGTGGTAGAGGCAAGAACCCGTACCACATTTAAAAGATGCTTGGATGTGCACTTGAAGTGCCGTAACCTACAGGGCTACGGACCAAAAGCTGGAAAGTGGGATTGGGCTGGATAGCTCTTTGGCAGCTGACACGGACACGATGGACCGAAATTACTTCCTTCCGTGCTGTTAATTTCCATGATTCTATAATTCTAAAAGTGCACAGTTAAAATACAAGCCTAGTCTATGCAACCTGTCCTGATAATTTAACCCATTGCCCTCCCGTTTGATTCAGAAATGCTGAACGAGGTTGTGATTCCATCCATTCCCCAATGTGACAGTCCCACTTCAATCCATCACAGTCAGTCACAGCGGGGAGTCAGTGAATGAGCTGTGGATAACAATGTACTGAATAACCCACCAGGTGGGAGATGAGAGAGGAACAGTAGGAATCCCTTTAAACTGAACACATTGTGATATCGATCGGAATCTGCAGGTGTGTTCATGTCAACCCTGCATGGAGCTAATGCGTGTCAACCAATCACAACTCACACCCACATTCTGGGCAATAAACCAATGCAGCAAATACACGGGAATACATTTCAAGCACAGAGCAAGGATTTGGAATTCGTTAGACAGTTTCTCGTTATTTTGAGACTAAGGTTGTTGTGATTTCATTAAAGAGCAAAGAAAATCTAGTCACTGGGTGGTGTGTTACTAAATGAATTTCTTCTCTCAGAGGGTTGTGAATCTGTGGAATTCGCTGCCTCAGAGGCTGGGGCATTGAAACCGGTTCTGGGGGAGGTGGGACCAGTACAAACCGGACGGTCTGCAACTGGGCAGGACCGGAACCAATGTTCTCGGGGGAGTGTTTACTAGTGCTGTTGGGGAGGAGTTAAACTAATATGGCAGGGGGATGGAAACCTATGCAGGGAGACAGAGGGAAATAAAATGGAGTCAGAAGCAAAAGATAGAAAGGAGAATAGTAAAAGTGGAGGGCAGAGAAACCCAAGGCAAAAATCAAAAAGGGCCACATTACAGCAAAATTTGAAACGGCAAAAAATTAGTGAAGACAAACGTAGGACCCTTGCAGTCGGATTTGGGTGCATTTATAATGGGGAACAAAGAAATGGCAGACCAGTTGAACAAGTACTTTGGTTCTGTCTTCACGAAGGAAGACACAAATAACCTTCTAGATGTACTAGGGGACAAAGAATCTAGTGAGAAGGAGGAGCTGAAGGATATCCTTATTAGGCGGGAAATTGTGTTAGGGAAATTGATGGGATTGAAGGTCGATAAATCCCCGGGGCCTGATAGTCTACATCCCAGAGTACTTAAGGAAGAGGCCCGAGAAATAGTGGATGCATTGGTGATCATTTTCCAACAGTCTATCGACTCTGGATCAGTTCCTATGGACTGGAGGGTAGCTAATGTAACACCACTGTTTAAAAAAGAGGGAAAGAGAAAACGGGTAATTATAGACCGGTTAGCCTGACATCAGTAGTTGCAATCAATCATTAAGGATGAATTTGGAAAGCAGAGACAGGATTGGTCCAAGTCAGCATGGATTTATGAAAGGGAAATCAAGCTTGACAAATCTTCTGGAATTTTTTGAGGATGTAACCAGTAGCGTGGACAAGGGAGAACCAGTGGATGTGGTGTATTTGGACTTTCAAAAGGCTTTTGACAAGGTCCCACACAAGAGATTGGTGTGCAAAATCAAAGCACATGGTATTGGAGGTAATGTACTGACGTGGATAGAGAACTGGTTGACAGACAGGAAACAGAGAGTCGGGATAAACGGGTCCTTTTCAGAATGGCAGGCAGTGACTAGTGGCGTGCCGCAGGTCTCAGTGCTGGGACTCCAGCTCTTTACAATATACATTAACGATTTAGATGATGGGATTGAGTGTAATATCTCCAAGTTTGCAGATGACACTAAACTGGGTGGCGAAGTGAGCTGTGAGAGGCTGCAGGGTGACTTGGACAGGTTAGGCAAGTGAGCAAATACATGGCAGATGCAGTATAATGTGGATAAATGAGAGGTTATCCACTTTGGGGGCAAAAACACGAAGGCAGAATATTATCTGAATGGTGGCAGATTAGGAAAAGGGGAGGTGCAGCAAGACCTGGGTGTCATGGTTCATCAGTCATTGAAAGTTGGCATGCAGGTACAGCAGGCGGTCAAGAAGGCAAATGGTATGTTGGCCTTCATAGTTAGGGGATTTGAGTATAGGAGCAGGGAAGTCTTACTGCAGTTGTACAGGGCCTTGGTGAGGCCTCACCTGGACTATTGTGTTCAGTTTTGGTCTCCTAATCTGAGGAGGGATGTTCTTGCTATTGAGGGAGTGCAGCGAAGGTTCACCAGACTGATTCCAGGGCTGGCTCGACTGACAGATGAGTAGAGACTGGATCAACTGGGCCTTTATACACTGGAATTTAGAAGGATGAGAGGGGATCTCATCGAAACATATAAGATTCTGACGGGACTGGATAGATTAGATGCGGAAGAAAGTTCCCAATGTTGGGGAAGTCCAGAACCAGGGGACACAGTCTTCGGATAAGGGGCAGGCCATTTAGGACTAAGATGAGGACAAACTTCTTTACTCAGAGAGTTGTTAACTTGTGGAATTCCCTGCCGTAGAGAGTTGTTGATGCCAGTTCATTGGATATATTCAAGAGGGTGTTAGATATGGCCCTAACGGCAAAGGGGATCAAGGGGTATGGAGAGAAAGCAGAAAAGGGGTACTGAAGGAATGATCAGCCATCATCTCATTAAATGGGGTGCAGGCTCGAAGGGCCGAATGGCCTACTCCTGCACCTATTTTCTATGTTTCTATGTTTCTATGTTTCTATGTAAGCTGGGTCATTGAATAAATTTAAGACAGAAAGAGACAGTTTCTTAAACGTGAAGGGGATAAGGAGTTATGGGGAGCAGGCGGAGAAGTGGAGCTGAGTCCATGCTCAGATCTGTTATATATGCAGACTATCAACTCCGCTCTGTGTAGTCACTGTATAGTTGCATAAGATGGAGACTTGTTACCTGATGTACTATCAATAAGGTATATACTATGCTGGCACCACTAGAGGGTGCAACTGGTGGAGACCGGCGTTTCCTGCCCCTGTGGCAGAGGCTGTCCACCAGAGGGCACTGTGGTGGGAGACCTGAGGGTCACCTGCATGTGTGTGCAGGGCCCAGTATAAAAGGCTGCCCACCATGCTTGTGCCTCACTCTGGAGTTACGAGTAAAGGACCAAGGTCACTACAGTTTGAGTACAGCACATTGCCTCGTGGAGTCATTCATAAGTGCATTACAGACATAACAAAATCAGTCATGATCGTATTAAATGACAGGCTCGAGGGGCTGTATGGCCTACTCCTGCTTCTATTTCTTATGTTCTTATAAATAGGGGATTAGCCGCCTCACTGGAGTCTGCTGTAGTCTTGGGTCCGATCCAGATTCCACTTCAGTAATCTTGGCTTCATTTAATAATCAAACCTCAGAAGAATGAGGCGGCTGCTATATTTATTGTCCCACTCACACTCGGAGGGTCAAGGGTCATTCATTTAATGGACAACACGGAACTTTTAGCAGATATCAGCCTTTACAAATTCATGACCAAAAAAATAAAGTCGCAAAAATCCAATTTAGCTAGATTTCATTCAACTGATCCTCCAATTAAATAATGTGCATCTCTCTCTCGCCCTCTGTAGCTATTACAGGGCTCTGAGATTACATCATTAAGCACATAAATCCTCACTTATTTGCACATCAATGCTAATGATTTAAAGGGAACCCAGTCCAGTGAACCTCTCCATGATCCTAACTGTGATACAGGTATTGCTCAGGTGCCCTGCATTCCTGTTTTACTGCTCACAGCCACAGCTCAGAGATAATTGAGTGCAGACATTTTGTGCAGATTGTGGTAGACTCTTTCACATGCACCTGAGAGGGCAGACGGGGCCTCGCTTTAACGTCTCATCTGAAAAGCGGCCCCTCCGACAGTGCAACACTTCCTCAGCACTGTATGGGAGTGACAGCCTAGATTCTGTGCTCAAGTCTCTGGAGTGGGACTTGAAACAACAAATTTCGACCCAGAGGCGAGTGAGAGTGCTATCCACTGAGCCAAGGCTGTCACATTAAATTAAGATAAATTGCATAAAAATGACATCAAGCAGAAGGATTTATTTCCTTCGCATTGATGTGACATGTTGCAGGATGCATGGTGGTCATGAAACTGGGCATCCTTAGCGGGTGTTCAATGATTGAGGATAAGTCGGTGTAAAGGCTCATTGCACACACACGGGGGACCGAGGTCATAAACCAGAACTGTCAAAGTTGCAGCGTTTCCAGCCCACAAACACAAGGAGATGCAGAGTGGCTTTGAGTTCAGTGAGCCCAGGGTGAGAGCAGGTGGTCAGAGGTGTGTACAGGAACCCTGCCCGCTCGGTGCCCATTGTGAATGGGGTTTGAATACCAGCCTGTGTGGGGCGGACTAGCGGGGAACACTGCCTGCCAACGTCTGCTGCTGTATCAGGGTCAGGGACTGTCCGAGGATCAGCCAATCACCTCGCTGATTGTCAAACTCATTTGGCAATAAAACAGACCTCTGCGTCACAGCAAAGCTTTCTTTTAATACTCAGCTTGCTTGGGGGCAGTGCGCTCTCCCTCCATCACTTCTCTCGCTCTCTCTCTTTCTCGTCATTCCCCTCTGACTCACTATCCAACAATCTTATTAAAAGCTGACATTGTTCTATAGGATGCTGTGAAATGCCCGGAATCATAGTTCGGAGAGAACGATAGCCCAGATCATGCTCTTGTCGAACTCTCAACTCTCCATTCTTTGCTCTCATTCTTGTTTCTTCTCAACTTTCACCTTCAAGAAGATATAGACGGGCTAAGTGGATGGGCAAGAACATGGCAGATGGAATATAATGTGGAGAAATGTGAAGTTATCCATTTTGGTCAGAAAAATAGAAAAGCAGAATATGGTTTAAATGGTGAGAGATTGGGAAATGTTGGTGTTCAGAGGGACCTGGGTGTCCTTGTACATAAATCATTGAAAGTTAACATGCAGGTACAGCAAGCAATTAGGAAGGGAAATGGCCTTTATTACCAGAGGATTTCAGTATAAAAGTAAAGATGTCTTGCTGCAATTGGGCCCGGTGAGATGCACCTGGAGGATTGTGTACAGGTTTGGGGAACGAAATTGTCCCTTTCTATACGAGCTGGGGGAGTACGGACTCACCGCCTAGTCGTCGCAGAGTTGCCGACATTTCATAAATTGCCCTCCATTTGTTTTCCAGCGGTGATCATCACCGTGTTGTCTGTGCTGCCGCCCCGCGGGCACACACCAACCCACCATCGACCAGCGGTGACCCCCTTAACCGCCCCACGAGGGAAATTGCCCCACAGGAGCGAGCCATTGCCGCTCGGTACCCCCGACAGCTTTCCCTGGCGGGAAGCTGTGTGTGCCTGGGCAGCATGACCAACCTTACAGGGGAGGCCGCTCTGCCGTGGATGCCATTTTATTTTAATGGTTGGCTGACTCCGTGGCCGGCCCGACAATAGTGGCCATGCGTTCAGCCGGGCCTCCAAAAGGCAGCCCAGCACCCCCTCTTGGGTACCAGGCCCGGCCAAAACCTTCCCTGGTGGCAAGTTCAGTGGGCCAAACTAAACTAGCTGCAGATTTCGCAGTGACCCTCCCCTTTAACTGGAGGTCCGCCCTGCTCCACCCCGCTCCGCCACACTCCTTCCTGTCCTGCTCCACCCCGCTCCGCCCCGTTCCGCCCCGTCCTGCTCCATCCTGCTCCGCCCCGCTCCGCCCCACTCCTTCCTGTCCTGCTCCGCCCCGTTCCGCCCCGCTCCGCCCCGCTCCGCCCCACTCCTTCCTGTCCTGCTCCGCCCCGTTCCGCCCCGCTCCGCCCCGTTCCGCCCCGCTCTGTTCCGCCCCGCTCCGCCCCGCTCCGCCCCACTCCTTCCTGTCCTGCTCCGCCCCGTTCCGCCCCGCTCCGCCCCGTTCCGCCCCGCTCCGTTCCGCCCCGCTCCGCCCCGTTCCGCCCCGCTCCGTTCCGCCCCGCTCCGCCCCGTTCCGCCCCGCTCCGTTCCGCCCCGCTCCGCCCCGTTCCACCCCGTTCCGCCCCGCTCTGCCCCATTCCGCCCCACTCTGCCCCATCCTGCTGCGCCCCGTTCCGCCCCATTCCGCCCCGCTCTGCCCCATCCTGCTCCGCCCCGCTCCGCCCCATTCCACCCTGTTCCGCCCTGCTCTGCCCGTCCTGCTCTGCCCCGTTCTGCCCCGCTCTGCCCCATTCCGGCCCGCTCCGCCCCATCCTGCTCCGCCCCACTCCGCCCCGCTCCGCACCGTCCCGCTCCATCCCGTTCCAACCCGTTCCGCCCCACTCTGCCCCATCCTGCTCCGCCCCGTCCCGCTCTGCCCCGTTCCGCCCCGCTCTGCCCAGTCCTGCTCCGCCCCGTCCCGCTCTTCCCCGTTCTGCCCCGCTCCGCCCCGCTCTGCCCAATCCTGCTCCGCCCCGTCCCGCTCTTCCCCGTTCCGCCCCGCTCTGCCCAATCCTGCTCCGCCCCGTCCCGCTCTGCCCCGTTCCGCCCCGCTCTGCCCAGTCCTGCTCCGCCCCGTCCCGCTCTTCCCCGTTCTGCCCCGCTCCGCCCCATCCTGCTCCGCCCCGTCCCGCTCTTCCCCGTTCCGCCCCACTCTGCCCCATCCTGCTCCGCCCCGTTTCGCTCTGCCCCGTTCCGCCCCGCTCTGCCCCATCCTGCTCCGCCCCGTCCCGCTCTTCCCCGTTCCGCCCCGCTCTGCCCCATCCTGCTCCGCCCCGTCCCGCTCTTCCCCGTTCCGCCCCGCTCTGCCCCGTCCTGCTCCGCCCTGTCCTGCTCTTCCCCGTTCTGCCCCGCTCCGCCCCATCCTGCTCCGCCCCAGTCCGCTCCGTTCCGTGCCGCTCTGCCTCATTCCGCCCCGTTCCGCCCCATCCTGCTCTTCCCCGCTCCGCCCTGTTCCGCCCCGCTCAGCCCCTTCCTGCTCCGCCCCGTTCCACCCCATTCCGCCCCGCTCCGCGAGCACCATGAGGAAGAAAACATTTTTAAAGTGCTGAATTTCACTATTCAAGATCGGTGAGTGCGCCCACTTTGGGTTGGAAGGCAATTTCAGCCCCCCCCTTATCCTTACCTAAGGAAGGATACACTTGTCATAGAGTGAGTGCAACGAAGATTCACCAGACTGATTCCTGGGATGGGGAGATTGTCCTATGAGGGGAGATTGAGCAGACTAACCCAATATTCCCTCGAGTTTAGAAGAATGAGATGTGACCTCACTGAAACATACAACATTCTTACAGGGCTTGGCAGGGTAGATGCAGGGAGGATGTTTCCCTGGGCTGGGGAGTCTAGAACCAGGGGTCACAGTCTCAGAATAAGGGGTCGGCCATTTAGGACTGAGATGAGGAGAAACTTCTTCACTCAGAGGGTGGTGAATCTTTGGAACTCTCTGCCCCGGAGGGCTGTGGAGGCTCAGTCTTTGACTATATTCAAGACCGAGAGCGATAGATTTTTGGACATTAAGGGAATCGAGGCATATGGGGATAGTGCAGGAAAGTGGTATTGAGGTCAAAGGTTAGCCATGATCTTATTGAATGGCGGAGCAGGCTCGAGGGGCCGAAGGGCCGACTCCTGCTCCTAATTCTTATGTTCTTATGTGCCCTTACCCAGCAAAAATCTATCAATCTCAGTTTTGAAATGTTAAATTGACCCCCAGTCTCAGCAGCTTTTTGGGGTGAATTCCAGATTCCCACCACCCTTTGTATGAAGGACTGTTTCCTGACATCCCCCTGAAGGGCCTGGCTCTAATTTTTAGGTTATGCCCCCTTGTCCTGGAGTTCCCCACCAGAGGAAATAGTTCCTCTCTATCTGCCACCTTCAAATCCTTCAATCATCGAAAACACTTGAATTCGATCACCCCGTAATCTTCTATACTCGAGGAAATACAAGCCTAGTCTATGCAAGCTGACCTGATAATTTAACCCATTGAGTCCTGGTTTGATTCTGAAATGCTGAGCGAGGCCGTGATGCCATCCATTCCCCAGTGTGACGGTGAATGGTCCCACTCCAATCCGTCGCAGTCTGTCACCAAGCTGCAATGCCTCCATTTCAAAATCCTCATCCATGTTTTCAAATCCCTCCCTATCTCTGTAATCTCCTCCAGCCCCCGAGATGTCTGCGCTCCTCTAATTCTGCCCTCCTGAGCATCCCTGATTATAATCGCTCCACCATTGGTAGCCGTGCCTTCTGTTGCCTGGGCCCAAAGCTCTGGAACTCCCTCCCTAAACCTCTCCACCTCTCCCTCCTCCTTTGAGATGCTCCTTAAAACCTACCTCTTTGACCAAGCTTTTGGTCATCTGTACTGGTTTCTCTTTATGTGGCTCGGTGTCAAACTTTTCATCTCTTAATACTCCTGTGAAACGCCTTGAGCCGTTTCACTATGTTAATGGGGCTATATAAATGCAAGTTGTTGTTGTTGTGGTGCAAGGCCTTGGTCCCTCGTGTATGTAGATTGATTATTTACAGTGACTTAATACAAACATGAAATAGGAGCAGGAGTCGGCCACTTGTCCCCTCGAGCCTGCTCCGCCATTCAATAAGATCATGGCTGATCCGATCTTGGACTCAACTCCACTTCCCTGCCCACTCCCTATAACCCTTTATTCCCTTATCGTTCAAAAATCTGTCTATCTCCACCTTAAATATATTCAATGACCCAGCCTCCACAGCTCTCTGGGGCAGAGAATGCCACAGATTTACAACCCTCTGAGAGAAGAAATTCCTCCTCATCTCCATTTTAAATGGGCAACCCCTTATTCTGAAACTATGCCCCCTAGTTCGAGATTCCCCCGCAAGGGAAACCATCCTGTCTGTACCTACTATGTCAAGCCCCCTCAGTATCTTATACATTTCAATAAGATCACCTCTCATTCTTCTAAACTCCAATGTGTATAGGCCCAACCTGCTCAACCTATCCTCATAAGACAACCCCTTCATCTCATGAATCAGCCTAGTGATCTTATCCTCAATAATTACACACCCGCTAATGATGCCCAGTCTTGTAGGCACCATGCATCCTGCAACATGTCACATCAATGTGAAGGAATGAAATTCTTCTGCTTTATGTCATTTATGTATTTAATCCGTTCACTATCTTGGAGTCATATCTAACCCTGAGTTGAGCTTCCAACCATATACCCACGCCTCTTTCCACCTCCGTAACATCGCCGGACTCCGCCCCATCTCAGCTCATCCACTGCTGAAGCCCTCATCCATGTCTTTGTTACCTCTAAACTTGACTACTCCAACACACGCCAGGCAGACCTCGCACGTTCTACCCTCCGTAAACATGAGGTCATCCAAAACTCGGCAGCCCGTGTCCTAACTCCCACAAAATCCCATTCGCCCATCATCCCCTGTGTTCGCTGAATTGCATTGGCTCCCGGTTAAGCAACTCCTCGATTTTACAATTCTCATCTTTGTTTACAAATCCCTCCATAGCCTCAACCCTCCCTATCTCTGTAATCTCCGCCAGTCCCACAAACCTCCGAGATGCCCACACACTTCCAATTCTGCCCTCAAGCATCCCCAACTTAAATTGGCCCACCATCGGTAGCCGTGCCTTCAGCTGCCTGGGCCCCAATCTCCGGAACTCCCTCCCTAAACCCCTCCGCCTCTCTTTGCTCATTTAAGACACTCCTTAAAATCTACCTCTGTGACCAAGTCTGCCCTAGTATTTCCTTATGTGGCTCAGTGTCAAATTTTGTTTGCTATCACTCCTGTGAAGCACCTTGAGATGTTTTATTACATTAAAGGCGCTATATAATTGCAAGTCGTTGTTGCAATTTATCTTAATTTTACGTGTCAGCATGGCTCAGTGGGTAGCTCTGTCGTCTCTGAGCGTCTCTGTGGGTCCATGTTCCATGCCAGAGACTTGAGCACAAATTCTAGGCTGACACCCCAGTACAGTACTGAGGTAGTGCTGCACCGTCGGAGATGCCGTCTTTCAGAGGAGACATTCAACCCAGGCCCCGCCAGCTCCCTCAGATTGTCGTAAAAGATTCCACGGCACTATTTCGAAGAAGCAGGGGAGTTATCCCTGGTGTCCTGGCCAATATTTATCCCTCAATCAACATAACAAAAACAGATTATCCTGGTCATTGTGGGAGCTTGCTGTGCGCAAATTATCTGCCGCGTTCCCCATGTTACAACAGTGACTACACTCCAATAGTACTTCATTGGCTGTAAAGCGTTTTGGGACGCCTGGTGGTCGTGAACGGCGCTATATAAATGCAAGTCTTTCTGCTTTCTCTTTCTCTTGTGCAAGCATTCTATAAAGTTGTGAACAGTTGGAAAATAACATTGTTTTAAAGATCTCGAGTCGGTGCAAACTAGCCATTTCTTGCTTGCACAGTGATTCCCAATACAGCAATCAGAATAGTGGAGGGATGTTGCCATGGCGATCTGGCAGCTTCCAGTTGAGAATACAGGTTCCAAACATCTCTCTGTTCATTAGGGGGATGCAACACTGACTCACCAGAATGCTAGAGGGGCTTAGAGGCTAAATGATGACAGGTTGCATAAACTGGGCTTCTATTCTTTGAGTACAGAAGGTTTAGGGATGATCCGATTGAGGTACTTAAAATTTAACAATGTTCGATAGGGCAGAGGCAGAGAACTCAGGAAGGAGGGTAGTGGAAATCTCAAACGCTCTCCCTCAAAAAGGCTGTGATTCTCGGGGGCAATTAAAGCTTTCAAGACTGAGATAGATAGATTTCTGTACCAAAAATAGAGGTAACAAAACTGGGTCGATGGAGTTGAAGTACAGATCTGATCTGATTGAATTGCGAAGCAGGCTTGAGGGGCTGAATGGCCTCCTCCTGTTCCTGTGTAACAGGCTCGAGGGGCTGAATGTCCTCCTCCTGTTCCTGTGTAACAGGCTCGAGGGGCTGAATGGCCTCCTCCTGCTCCTGTGTAACAGGCTCGAGGGGCTGAATGGCCTCCTCCTGCTCCTGTGTAACAGGCTCGAGGGACTGAATGAGTTCCTCCTGTTCCTGTGTTACAGGCTCGAGGGGCTGAATGGCCTCCTCCTGTCCCTATGTTCCTATAAAGAGAGATTTGGACCTTCAAGGAGTGGTTCCCTGGTTAATCCCGGCCATCGTGGCACAATGCTGTGGAATCGTTGCTCAGTTGCATTGTTGTGTTACAATTCCGGCTCCTCCAGCAACCTCTTCTTGCTGCCCAACTCTAAAGCCTGGCCCAACACGACCCACAAACTACAGCGATGGCTGTTGCACAAAATAATTGATAGCTGTGTCCAAACAACACACCCATTTATCATCTCTGCATCACACGGAGGATTTAAAGTGCTTTTTAATATATTTGTTGTTGTCGTTGTGTTCGGACTTTGGTCCCAGCCCAGATCAGGTGCAGCCTGTCCCAGCGGAACAGCTCCTTCCTGTCCCAGCACTGATGCCAGTATTCCAACAATGGAAGCCCTCCTTCCTTGGGACCTGGGGTACTTGTGCATGAAACACAAAAGAATTGTATGCAGGTACAGCAAGTGATCAGGAAGGCCAATGGAATCTTGGCCTTTATTGCAAAGGGGGTGGAGTATAAAAGCTGGGAAGTCTTGCTACAGTTGTACAGGGTATTGGTGAGGCCACACCTGGAATACTGCATGCAGTTTTGTTTCCATATTTACAAAAGGAAATACTTGCTTTGGAGGCAGTTCAGAGAAGGTTCCCTAGGTTGATGAGGGGGTTGACTTATAAGGAAAGGTTGAGTAAGTTGGGCCTCTACTCATTGGAATTCAGAAGAATGAGAGGTGATCTTATCAAAACGTATAAGGTTATGAGAGGGCTTGACAAGGAGGATGCAGAGAGGATGTTTCCACTGGTGGGGGAGACTAGAACTAGAGGGCATGATCTTAGAATAAGGGGCCACCCATTTAAAACTGAGATGAGGAGAAATTTCTTCTTTCAAAGGGTTGTAAATCTGTGGAATTTGCTGCCTCAGAGAGCTGTGGAGGCTGGGTCATTGAATACATTTAAGAGAGCGATAGACAGTTTCTTACCGATAAGGGAATAAGGAATTATGGGGAGCGGGCAGGGAAGTGGAGCTGAGTCCATGATCGGATCAGCCATGATATTGAATGGCGGAGCAGGCTCGAGGGCCATATGGCCTACTCCTGCTCCTATTTCTTATGTTCTTATGTTCTTCCCACATCAGTGTTGCTGCTAATCGCTGTGCATCAGTCTGCAAGTAAAGATCTTTGATAGTTTCGTTGGTTGTGAAAGTGTCTGGTGTGACTTATGTGAATTGTTTGTGAAATGCTGAGGGTGCAATCACATGGATAGAAGTTACTGAATGCTCATAGTGCTGACAGAAGTCATCAGTTCAAATCCCACCCTAGCACAGTTATGAAATTGAATTCAATAAATCTGCTAACTATGGGCCAAAAGCAGATAACGAGTCTGAAAGCTGTCTCTGATTGTCATAAAATACCAATTGGCTTATTGATGTGTTTCAGGGTCTGGCCAATATGTGACTTCCGGCACACACTATGTGGTTAACCCTGACTGGCTTTAGGGCCACTAGAGAAGAGCCAATAAATGTTGGCGACATTGTAGAAAGGATTTTAAACCAATAGAGCGGGGCGGGAGGGGGGAGGTCGGATAGAAATCATTGTAACCTCAAGATAATAATAAGTGGGGCTTCAGATAAAGAAAGAACTCCAGGCATCCCAAAGCGCTGGAAATGCACACAAAGTTAATAATGACCAGATAATGGGCAGGACTTTCGGCTCCTCTGCGCTCTGTTTTTCCCCGGAAGCGGCAACAACAGCGGGGGCGAGGTGTTCCGGGCGGGCGGTCAGCCTCCAGCGCCCCGCGGCGATCCTCGGGTCCGGTTTAGCTCCGGCATGGAGCAGCAGCGCCCCAGGTTGTGACACCGGCGTGTGTTTGAGCTCCTGCTCGATCCGGTCACCCCGCAGAGCACTGACCTCCTGGGAAATCAGGGCGGGCCCACCATCCCGATAGCGGGCAGGTGATTAACTGACTCCCAAGGTATGGGCAATTCTTTTTGCTGTTAATTTTTTTTAGCAATTTGTGTTGTGGTGGTGGCGAGGGCAATGTTTTGGGAATGTTGTGGGTTTTTTTTAGGTTTTATCTTCCCCCCCACCCCAGGCGTCTCTGGGAGTGCTCCCGGCCTGGCTCTTTAGCTTGGGAGTCTCCCACACTCGGCACCCAGGAGAGGTGTACAACGCCTCCTTTAGCACTGTGTCCCCACATTCAGGGCCCAACTGCCCAATGTTACTGACTGAGGCACAAACTGTTCCCGGGCACTAACTTCACCGCCCCGCCGCCATAACCGCCCCAAAATCATCAAAGCCCAAAATATTTTAGTGACGATGATTGAGGAATAAATATTGGCCAGGACACCAGGGATAACTCCCCTGCGCTTCTTCAAAATAGTGTCATGGGATTTTTTTACACCCATCAGGCCCTCAGTTTAACATCTCAGACTGTGCAGCAGTCACTCAGCACTGCACTGGAGTGTCAGCCTGGATTACGTGCTCAGGTCTCTGGAGTGGGGCTTGAACCTTCGACCGACTCAAAGGCGAGCCAGTTACCATTGGTGCACAGTGTGATATCTTCACAGAGCACACACACACAGCTTCTTAAGATGGCAGGCTGCTCTGTCCGGAAGCTGCCTGTCTGTTTATTATAACTCTGCAGCTGCAGTACACAATACGTCCACATCCACAGTATGGCGTTACAAGCATTACCAGCTTACAAACATTACACAGTAGGCCGTATCACCGAACCGGTGAAATATAAAGATCAATTTCAGAACTTGCCTCTAATAATAGTGAAAGGAGACAAGACTGCTTTACTAGAAAGAAATTGGTTGAGCTCACTGAAGCTGGATTGGAGCAAGATTTTCTCGGTGGAAGCGAGATTTTCATCGGATGAGGTTATCAAGAAGTATTCGAAGGTGTTCTGCGAAATGGGCAGTCCGATCCAAGGCTTCAAGGCGAGTGTCAGGGTACAGAAGGACGCTAGATCGGTTTACCACAAGCCACGTTCCGTACCATATGCACTCAAAGAGAAAGTTGAGCAAGAACTAAAAAGACTAGAGACTGAGAACATTATTTGTAAGATAGATCGATGTAATTGGGCTGCACCCATTGTTGTTGTACCTAAGTCTGATGGTAAAGTAAGATTGTGTGGTGATTATAAGGTAACCGTAAACCAGGCTCTAGAGGGTAATGTATCCAATACATTGCTGAATATAGAAGATTTCTTCACAACACTAACAGGTGGTCAGATCTTCTCAAAACTGGATCTTACGAATGCCTACTTACAGGAATTTTCTCTTCCGAGTAACCTCGTAGCTCTATCTTGGATTTCTCCAGTTGAAAATCACGCAATTTGTCACAGTACAGTGATTCTGGTACTACACTCACGGAGACACCCGCATCAATTTACATTGGTATCTTGAATCCCGCAACATCTATGTGGATTTTGATGCTTTCCGAATGGCTGTCCATTCACCTCGTGCTCCTGATGACGTGTAATTCTAAAAACTCATCATCCTGTTGTTGTTCTTCCAAGCCATGTAGACTCTTTGGATTACTACTCATAGCTTTGAACGCTGGACTCATAGCTTTAAAAGCTGGTTAAAAGCAAAATGAGTATGGTTGAATTTGTAATACAGATTGAGGGTGAGGAAGTAGCGTCTCAAACGAGCATACTATGCTTAAACAAAGAGGACTACAGTGGGATGAGGGCAGAGTTGGCTAAAGTAGACTGGAAACACAGACTGAACAGTGGTACAATTGAGGAACAGTGGAGGACTTTTAAGGAGCTCTTTCATAGTGCTCAACAAAAATATATTCCAGTGAAAAAGAAGAGCGGTAAGAGAAGGGATAACCAGCCATGGATAATCAAGGAAATAAAGGAGAGTATCAAATTAAAAACCAATGCGTATAAGATGGCCAAGGTTAGTGGGAAGCTAGAAGATTGGGAACATTTTAAACGACAGCAAAGAATGATGAAGAAAGCAATAAAGAAAGGAAAGATAGATTATGAAAGTAAACTTGCGCAAAACATAAAAACAGATAGTAAAAGCTTTTACCAATATATAAAACGGAAAAGAGTGACTAAAGTAAATGTTGGTCCCTTAGAAGATGAGAAGGGGATTTAATAATGGGAAATGTGGAAATGGCTGAGACCTTAAACAATTATTTTGCTTCGGTCTTCACAGTGGAAGACACAAAAACCATGCCAAAAATTGCTGGTCACGGGTATGTGGGAAGGGAGGACCTTGAGACAATCACTATCACTAGCGGGGTAGTGCTGGACAGGCTAATGGATCTCAAGGTAGACAAGTCCCCTGGTCCTGATGAAATGCATCCCTGGGTGTTAAAAGAGATGGAGGAAGTTATAGCAGATGCATTCGTTATAATCTACCAAAATTCTCTGGACTCTGGGGTGGTACCATCAGATTGGAAAGCAGCTAATGTAATGCCTGTTTAAAAAGGGGGACAGACAAAAGGCAGGTAACTATAGGCCAGTTAGTTTAACATCTGTAGTGGGGAAAATGCTTGAAACTATCATTAAGAAAGAAATAGCAGGACATCTAGATAGGAATAGTGTAATCAAGCAGACGCAACTTGGATTCATGAAGGGGAAATCATGTTTAACTAATTTACTGGAATTCTTTGAGGATATAATGAGCACGGTGGATAGAGGTGTACCGATGGATGTGGTGTATTTAGATTTCCAAAAGGCATTCGATAAGGTGCCACACAAAAGGTTAATGCAGAAGATAAAGGTACGCGGAGTCAGAGGAAATGTATTAGCATGGATCGAGGATTGGCTGGCTAACAGAAAGCAGAGAGTCGGGATAAATGGGTCCTTTTCGGGTTGGAAATCGGTGGTTAGTGGTGTGCCACAGGGGTGCTGGGACCACAACTGTTTACAATATACATAGATGACCTGGAAGAGAGGACAGAGTGTAGTGTAACAAAATTTGCAGATGACACAAAGATTAGTGGGAAAGCGGGTTGTGTAGAGGACACAGTGAGACTGCAAAGAGATTTACATAGGTTAAGCGAATGGGCTAAGGTTTGGCAGATGGAATACAATGTCGGAAAATGTGAGGTCATCCATCTTGGAAAAAAAAACAGTAAACGGGAATATTATTTGAATGGGGAGAAATTACAACATGCTGCAGTGCAGAGGGACCTGGGGGTCCTTGTGCATGAATCCCAAAAAGTTAGTTTGCAGGTGCAGCAGGTAATCAGGAAGGCGAATGGAATGTTGGCCTTCATTGCGAGAGGGATGGAGTACAAAAGCAGAGAGGTCCTGCTGCAACTGTACAGGGTATTGGTGAGGCCGCACCTGGAGTACTGTGTGCAGTTTTGGTCACCTTACTGAAGGAAGGATATACTAGCTTTGGAGGGGGTACAGAGACGATTCACTAGGCTGATTGCGGAGATGAGGGGGTTACCTTATGATGATAGATTGAGTCTTTACTCGTTGGAGTTCAGAAGGATGAGGGGTGATCTTATAGAAACATTTAAAATAATGAAAGGGATAGACAAGATCGAGGCAGAGAGGTTGTTTCCACTGGTCGAGGAGACTAGAACTAGGGGGCACAGCCTCAAAATATGGGGGAGCCAATTTAAAACCGAGTTGAGAAGGAATTTCTTCTCCCAGAGGGTTGTGAATCTGTGGAATTCTCTGCCCAGGGAAGCAGATGAGGCTAGCTCATTGAAGTATTCAAATCACAGATAGATAGATTTTTAACCAATAAAGAAATTAAGGGTGATGGGGAGCGGGCGGGTAAGTGCAGCTGAGTCCACGGCCAGATCAGCCATGATCTTGTTGAGTGGCGGAGCAGGCTCGAGGGGCTAGATGGCCTACTCCTGTTCCTAGTTCTTATGTTCTTATGTACCCTTCAGTCGGCATGCCGTCGCAAGATGCCCAGTCTTTCTGCAGAAGAAACATTCTGCCTTCACGTATGGACAACTTTAAGCAATGTTTTGTCCCAGGCACCTATTGCACGACTTCACGCTCTGGTAGAATTTCCAGTTTCTGAGACTTTCGGCCCTGGCCGTCTTTTACTTTGAACCTGCAGGTGATTTACCTCAGTTGACTGACGACCGTAATCATTATTTAATTCTTGGGAATATTGTTCGGCCATACTCATCGACCTCGCTGTCTGACAAGCAATATCAAAAGTCAAGTCATCCGTCGTCAATAACTTCCTTTTGATCGCATCATTTTTCACCCCACAAACAAAACGATCCCGTAATGCGCGGTTTTGAAAGTTTCCAAAATTAAAGTGCATCGATAGTTTTTTTAATGCCATGATATAATCACTAATACTTTCATCCGACTTTAGATTCCGAATCCCGAAACGATAGCTTTCAGCAATTTCTAATTGTTTGGGGTTATAGTGCTGCTCCAGCTTCATTAAAATCTCTTTAAGCATTGTGTCCTTTGGCTCTTCAGGCACAAGCAGATTTACAAGAGTTTCGTATAATGCCGATCCTGCCACTGATAAGAAAATCGCTTTCTTCCATTCCAATACAGTCTGGTTTTGGACTGCATTGTCTGGAACTTCGATTATGTTATTACAGTGAAATACATTTCTAGCCGATCCACATATGCTTTAAAACATTCCTGGCCGTGTCTATATTCACCCAAATATCCGATTGCACCTGCCATTTTTAATCTCTAGCTGTTCTCACTGTGTGCTGTTGTTTACCTCAGATTTTGTAGCTTTTTTTTTCAAAGACAGAAACTTCCAAAGTCTTCTGTCGGCTGGCTGAATCCTTCACCACCAAAAATTAAGCTTCAAACATCCGAAAATTCTCCATCCTCAGTCGCCAACTGTGATATTTTCATAGAGCACACACACAGGTCACACAAAGATCAAAAATTGATAGAAATAATGTAACTATTCCTGGACAGGTGTTTCTGCGGCCGCAAGCGTGATTCCAGGATGGAATCTCTAGGGTCAGGGTCAAGGATGCGCTGGTCAGTTAGCTCAGCTGGTTACAGCGTGGTGCTAATAACGCCAAGTTCATGGGTTCAATCCCTGTCCTGATGGCTCATGCTGTCTGCCTCTGCTTTGCCCAAAAGGCTGCAAATATGTCGGCTGTTTCCAGTGGGTTTCACAGTGCTCAGTACTAGGCCCTTTGCTTTTTGGGGTCTATATCAATGGTTTAGTCTTCAATGTAGGGAGCATAATTAAGACGTTTGCAGATGATACTAAAATCGGCTGTGTGGTTGATAATGGAATTCAATCCGGAGAAGTGTGAGGTAATGCGTTTGGAGAGGGCTAACAAGGCAAGGGAATACACATTAAATGGTACGACACTGAGAAGTGTAGAGGAACAAAGTGACCTTGGAGTGCAGGTCCACAGATCCCTGAAGGTAGCAGGCCAGGTACATAAGGTGGTGGGGAAGAAATTTGTCCGCGCCTCATTTGGGGCGGTAACCCAGGCAGAGCGGTAATTTTAGTGCCTTGAAAAGGTTTGCGCCTCCCATCCAGAAATTCATCAGAATCGGTCGAAGAGCTGACCGTGCTAAATCAGCCGTTGCACACCAGAGCTGGGGGGCGATAACGAAAATGCCGACGCTAAATTTAACCGACCCATTGTGCATTTGTGGAACACCGATTCAGATCCTGGGAAATGTAGAGTCATAAAGGCCCAAAGTTTTCAAAATCACTTTTTCTGAAACTGAACTTTTGTTTCTGTCTGCCGCTACAAACTCGGAGGCTCGTGCACCATGCTGTGTGTAAACCTTGCACTGACTGTGACTGAGACTCACGCACTGTGCTGTGTGTAAACCTTGCACTGACTGTGACTGTCATGTATGTAACCTTCACATAACTGTAACCTTCATGTAACAACACTGTACACTATATACACCTGAGAAATGCACACCTTGACCACAGGGAGTGAACTTGTGGTTATCCAGGTATATAAATGGAGGTCCCATGCAGGGTCATCACTTCTTGGTCCTGTGAATAAAGTTACAGGTCATAGAATGACATTGTCTCCAGTATGTGCCTTGTGTTGATTTACAGTAGAGTGTAAGGACACAACATTTGGCGACGAGAAACGGGAATCAACGACTCACGAGAATGGCCACTGGTAGCATAGAGGAATGGTACTGTGTTGGTGAGGACTGGGACAATTTCGTTGAGAGGCTGCAGCAGAGCTTTGTCACAAAGGACTGGCTGGGAGCGGCAGCGGCCAACAAGCGAAGGGCTCATCTACTGACCAGCTGTGGACCTGAGACATACGCGCTGATGAAAGACCTGCTCGCACCCGAGAAGCCGGCGGACAACATTTTTGAGGAGCTCGGCCAACTGATCGGTGAGCACCTCAAACCGGTGAGCAGAATACACTTGGCCCGACACCGATTCTATACTCATCGACATCGGGAAGGGCAGAGCATACCGGACTTATTGCGGACCTTCGGCGCTTGGCCAGCCTCTGTAAGTTCACAGACACCTGCAGGGGGGATTTCTTCATTGAGGGCATTGGTCATGCCGGGATTTTTAGGAAGCTAATTGAGACCAAGGACTTGACCTTGGAAGCAGCGCCATTGATGGCTCAAACCTTCATGGCGTGGGAGGAGGAAACCAAGATCATATACGCGCGCAACCCTGCTCCCAACATGGCGATGGAGCAGGGAGTTAACATGGTAAACGCGACTCAGAACCCCACAGACAGGTAAGGGCAATTCGATACCAACCAGGCAGTAACAGACTCTAGGGTGGGTCCTCAACACAGACAATGGCAGGTTGAACGGACATTTACGCCGTTCCGGGATAAGACCATTGACACCCACTAACAGAGTGCTCAAGAGTAATCAAAGAGACAATCAGAGAGGAATGCCTGGTAACAGCTCTTTTGTTCACAAGAATCTAAGCTCCTGCTGGAGGTGTGGGGGCAGACATGCTGTGAAAACCTGCAGGTTTCAACAATTTATCTGTAGAAATTGTAAATTCAGTGGACATTTAGCCTGAATGTGCAGGAAGCCCGCAGCGAGGCTGGTTTACGAAGTGGATGAACCACAAGAGGGGTCTGCAAAGCAGGGGTATGCCTGGGGCACAGCAATGGACGCTGAAGTTCAGCAGGTTCAGGTGGCAAACATCCACAGCTCATACACAAGAATGCCACCTATGATGATGAGCGTACTGTTAAACGACATTCCGGAACGCATGGAGCTGGACACAGGAGCCAGCCAGTCACTTATGAATGTCCAACAATTCGAGAAACTATGGCCACTCAGAGCTAGCAGACCCAAACTAGAACGCATTGACAGGCAATTACGGACGTACACCAAAGAGATCATCCCAGTGCTCGGCAGTGCAATGTTGGTGGTCACACATAATGGATGACCGGCTGCCACTCTGGATTGTCCCGGCAAATGGTCTCGCGCTTTTGGGGAGGAGCTGGCTAGCCGAGATGAACTGGAAATGGGGGGGTGTGCACGCCATTTCATCTGTGGAGCGAAGTTCATGCTCACAGGTCCTACAGAAATTTGAGTCACTATTTCAACCTGGTGTCGGGACTTTCAAAGGTATGAAAGTAGTGATACGCATCACCCCGGACACCAGACCAGTGCACCACAAAGCCAGAGCTGTGCCGTATGTGATGCGGGAGTAAATTGAGAGTGAGTTGGACAGGTTGCTAAGAAGGTGCATAATTTCGCCCGTTGAATTCAGCGTCCCTGTCCTAAAAACGGATGGCTCGGTCAGGATCTGTGGCGACTACAAGGCCACTATCAACCGAGTGTCACTACAAGACCAATACCCGCTCCCGAGAGCAGAGGATCTTTTTGCCACGCTGGCAGGTGACAAGCTGTTCACCAAGTTGGACCTCACTTCAGCCTGCATGACTCAGGAACTGGCTGAAGAATCCAAGCTTGTGACCACCATCACCACGCCCAAGGGGCTGTTTGTCTACAACACGTGTCCGTTTGGCATTCGTTCAGCAGCAGCTATCTTTCAAAGGAACATGGAAAGCCTGCTCAAATCCATCCCTGGAACAATCGTATTTCAGGATGACATCCTTATCACGGGTCGAGACACTGAGGAACACCTCCACAATCTGGAGGAGTTGCTACGCCGACGGGATCTGGCCTACCGAATCCAAAATGGAGGCGATCCGTCGAGCGCTCAGGCCCGGCAACACATCGGAGTTGCGTTCATTTCTGGGACTCTTGAACTATTTCGGGAACTTTCTGCCGAACTTAAGCACATTGTTGGAGCCGCTACACATGCTCCTGCGTAAGGGTTGCGATTGTTTTTGGGGGGACTGTCAGGAACGGGCTTTCAATCGGGAGCGGAACCTGCTTTGTTCTAATAAGCTGTTGATCCTGTACAACCCCTGTAAGAAATTGGTTTTAACTTGTGATGCATCATCCTATGGGATTGGGTGCGTGTTGCAGCAGAGTAATGATGAGGGCCAACTCCAACCTGTGGCTTATGCCTCCAGGTCACTCTCCCAAGCAGAAAGGGGATATGGGATGGTTGAAAAGGAAGCACTCGCACGTGTCTACAGGATGAAAAAGATGCACCTGTACCTTTTTGGCAGAAGGTTCGAGTTAGAAATGGACCACAAGCCATTAACATCCCTGCTGTCCGACAGCAAAGCTGTCAATGCCAACGCGTCAGCTCGCATACAGCGATGGGCTCTCACTCTAGCTGCGTATGGCTACACCATACGGCACCGGCCAGGCACTGAAAATTGCGCTGATGCACTCAGCAGGCTTCCACTGGCCACCACTGAGGGGCGGCGGAGCAAAGCGCTGAGATGGTCATGGCTGTCGATGCTTTCGACAGCGCAGGTTCCCCCATCACAGCCCACCAGATCAAAACCTGGACAAACAGAGATCCCCTCCTATCCTTGATTAAGAAATGTGTCCTGACTGGGGATTGGGCGCCCGAACACGGAGCATGCCCTGAAGAAGTCAGACCATTTCACAGACTGATGGATGAACTTTCCATCCAAGCCGACTGCCTACTATGGGGCAGCTGGTAGTTATGCCCCAGAAGGGAAGGGAAGCATTCATCAGTTAACTCCACAGCGAGCACCCAGGCATTATGCTAATGAAGGCCATTGCCCGGTCATATGTATGGTGGCTGGGAATTGATGCAGATCTGGGACACTGTGTTCGCAGGTGCACGATGTGTGTTCAGCTGGGCAATGCCCCCAGGGAGGCCCCACTCAGCCCATGGCCCTGGCCCACCAAGCCATGGTCACATATTCACATAGACCACGTGGGCCTGTTCATGGGGAAAATGTTCCTCATTGTTGTTGATGCGATTTCGAAATGGATCGAGTGCATCATATTGAGTTCGTGCACGACATCCACCAGTGGAGAGTCTGCGTGCGGTCTTTGCGACCCATGGCTTGCTGGACATCCTGGTTAGCGACAACGGCCCGTGCTTCACTAGCTATGAATTCCGGGAGTTCATGTCGGGTAATGGCATCAAACATGTCAGGACAGCACCATTCAAGCCGGCTTCTAATGGCCAGGCAGAACGTGCGGTCCAAATCATAAAACAAGGCATGCTCTGGATTCAAGGACCCTCCCTTCAATGCCATCTATCGCGCTTCCTGCTGGCCTACAGGTCCCGGCCACATTCGCTCACGGGAGTCCCGCCAGCGGAACTACTCATGAAACGCACACTTAAAACTCAGCTGTCCCTCATTCATTCAATCCTGTCAACATTGTTGAGGGCAAGCGCCAGTCCCAAAATGAGTGCCATGACTGTAACTCAAAGGGAAGATGTATAAAAATTGATGACCCTGTATTTGTTCTTAATCACGCTTTGGGGCCCAAGTGGCTTGAGGGACTGTAATTGGTAAAGAGGGGAATAGGGTCATAGTGGTCAGACTTAACAATGGGCAGATATGCCGCAAGCATCTGGACCAAGTTTAAAAAAAAAGGTTCAGCATGGAAACTGAGGAACCTGAGCAAGATCAAGAGATGGTATTCACACCACTGCCAGTGAACGAGCAACAAGAACCTTCACCAACATGCACAGTCCCTGCGGTCAGCCGGACGAGCCGGAATCACCAAAGGTGACAAAAACACATGCCAAGGCTCAACAACCAGAGCCCCAACTGCGGCGCTCCACGAGAGAGCATCGACCACCTGAAAGACTCAATCTTTGACCCAAAGACGTTGGGGGGAGGTGATATCATGTATGTAACCTTCATGTAACTGTAATCTTCATGTAACAACACTGTACACTGTATACACCTAAGAAATGCACACCTTGACCACAGGGGGTGAACTTGTGGGAGACACTCCTCACCTGGTCATCCAGGTATATAAAAGGAGGTCCCACGCAGGGTCATCAGTTCTTGGTCCTGTGAATAAAGGTACAGGTCACAGAGCGACCTTTTCTCCAGTACGTGCCTCGTGTTGATTTACAGTAGAGTGTAAGGACACAACAATGACTGAGACTCACGCACCGTGCTGTGTGTAAACCTTGCTCTGACTGTGACTCAGGGACTCACCACCATGCTGTGCATAAAGCTTGAACGGACTGTGACTGAGACTCACGCACTGTGCTGTGCATAAAGCTTGAACGGACTGTGACTGAGACTCACACACCGTGCTGTGTGTAAACCTTGCACTGACTGTGACTGAGACTCACGCACCATGCTGTGTGTAAACCTTGCACTGACTGTGACTGAGACTCACGCACCGTGCTGTGTGTAAACCTTGCACTGACTGTGACTGAGACTCACACACTGTGCTGTGTGTAAACCTTGCACTGACTGTGACTGAGACTCACGCACCGTGCTGTGCATAAAGCTTGAACGGACTGTGACTGAGACTCACACACCGTGCTGTGTGTAAACCTTGCACTGACTGTGACTGAGACTTACACACCGTGCTGTGTGTAAACCTTGCACTGACTGTGACTGAGACTCACGCACCGTGCTGTGTGTAAACCTTGCACTGACTGTGACTGAGACTCACACACCGTGCTGTGTGTAAACCTTGCACTGACTGTGACTGAGACTCACGCACCGTGCTGTGTGTAAACCTTGCACTGACTGTGACTGAGACTCACCCACCGTGCTGTGTGTAAACCTTGCACTGACTGTGACTGAGACTCACTTACCGTGCTGTGTGTAAACCTTGCACTGACTGTGACTGAGACTCACGCACCGTGCTGTGCGTAAAGCTTGAACGGACTGTGACTGAGACTCACACACCGTGCTGTGTGTAAACCTTGCACTGACTGTGACTGAGACTCACACACCGTGCTGTGTGTAAACCTTGCACTGACTGTGACTGAGACTCACGCACCGTGCTGTGTGTAAACCTTGCACTGACTGTGACTGGGACTCACGCACCGTGCTGTGTGTAAACCTTGCACTGACTGTGACTGAGACTCACGCACCGTGCTGTGTGTAAACCTTGCACTGACTGTGACTGAGACTCACGCACCGTGCTGTGTGTAAACCTTGCACTGACTGTGACTGAGACTCACGCACCGTGCTGTGTGTAAACCTTGCACTGATTGTGACTGAGACTCACACACCGTGCTGTGTGTAAACCTTGCACTGACTGTGACTGAGACTCACACACCGTGCTGTGTGTAAACCTTGCACTGACTGTGACTGAGACTCACACCGTGCTGTGTGTAAACTTTGCACTGACTGTGACTGAGACTCACGCACCGTGCTGTGTGTAAACCTTGCACTGACTATGACTGAGACTCACACACCGTGCTGTGTGTAAACCTTGCACTGACTGTGACTGAGACTCACACCGTGCTGTGTGTAAACTTTGCACTGACTGTGACTGGGACTCACGCACCGTGCTGTGTGTAAACCTTGCACTGACTGTGACTGAGACTCACGCACCGTGCTGTGTGTAAACCTTGCACTGACTGTGACTGAGACTCATGCACCGTGCTGTGTGTAAACCTTGCACTGACTGTGACTGAGACTCACACACCGTGCTGTGTGTAAACCTTGCACTGACTGTGACTGAGACTCACGCACCGTGCTGTGCATAAAGCTTGAACGGACTGTGACTGAGACTCACACACCGTGCTGTGTGTAAACCTTGCACTGACTGTGACTGAGACTTACACACCGTGCTGTGTGTAAACCTTGCACTGACTGTGACTGAGACTCACGCACCGTGCTGTGTGTAAACCTTGCACTGACTGTGACTGAGACTCACACACCGTGCTGTGTGTAAACCTTGCACTGACTGTGACTGAGACTCACGCACCGTGCTGTGTGTAAACCTTGCACTGACTGTGACTGAGACTCACACACCGTGCTGTGTGTAAACCTTGCACTGACTGTGACTCAGGGACTCACCACCATGCTGTGCATAAAGCTTGAACTGACTGTGACTGAGACTCACGCACTGTGCTGTGCATAAAGCTTGAACGGATTGTGACTGAGACTCACACACGGTGCTGTGTGTAAACCTTGCACTGACTGTGACTGAGACTCACACACCGTGCTGTGTGTAAACCTTGCACTGACTGTGACTGAGACTTACACACCGTGCTGTGTGTAAACCTTGCACTGACTGTGACTGAGACTCACGCACCGTGCTGTGTGTAAACCTTGCACTGACTGTGACTGAGACTCACTCACCGTGCTGTGTGTAAACCTTGCACTGACTGTGACTGAGACTCACGCACCGTGCTGTGTGTAAACCTTGCACTGACTGTGACTGAGACTCACGCACCGTGCTGTGTGTAAACCTTGCACTGACTGTGACTGAGACTCACGCACCGTGCTGTGTGTAAACCTTGCACTGACTGTGACTGAGACTCACACACCGTGCTGTGTGTAAACCTTGCACTGACTGTGACTGAGACTCACGCACCGTGCTGTGTGTAAACCTTGCACTGACTGTGACTGAGACTCACGCACCGTGCTGTGTGTAAACCTTGCACTGACTGTGACTGAGACTCACGCACCGTGCATTGTGTAAACCTTGCACTGACTGTGACTGGGACTCATGCACCGTGCTGTGTGTAAACCTTGCACTGACTGTGACTGAGACTCATGCAGCTAGCTGTCTGTAAACTGTCATGTATGTAACCACAACGTAACACCGCTGTATTACTGTATACACTCAACCTAGATGCACACCTTGACCACAAGGGGTGAACTTGTGGGAGACACTCCTGACCTGATCACACAGGTATGAAAAGCAAGGTCCCACGCAGGGTCATTGTCTTTGGAGTCCTGTGAATAAAGAGCTAAAGTCACAGGGTGACCTTGTCCCCAGAATGTGCCTCGTGTGGTTTCATACTGTAGAGTAAGGACTTTACATTGGCGTCGAGAAACGGGATTTCACGATTCACGAGTATGGCCACCGGTAGCACAGAGGAACTGTATTGGGGAAGACTGGGATGATTTTGTCGAGATGTTTTAGCAAAGGTTAGTTACGAAAGAATGGCTGGGGGATGCAGCGGCCGACAAGCGAAGGGCTCATCTTTTGACCAGCTGCGGACCAAAGACTTACGCGCTCATGAAGGACTTACTAACACCCGAAAATCCGGTGGACAAAACCTTTGAAGAACTTAGAAAATTGATCGGGGAGCACCTCAAACTGGCGAGCAGCATACATATGGTCCGACACAGATTCTACACACACCGACGTCGTGAAGGACAGAGCATACCGGACTTCGTAGTGGACCTCCGACATTTGCCCAGCCTCTGTAAGTTCACAGACGCCTGCAGTGGGGAGATGCTAAGGGACTTCTTTATCGAGGACATCGGTCATGCGACAATTTTCCACAAATTAATTGAGACCAAAGATTTGACCTTGGAAGCGGCGGCGTTGATAGCTCAAACTTTCATGTCAGGGGAGGAAGAAACGAAAATAATATACGCGTGCAATTCTGCCTCTAACGCGGCGATGGAGCAGGGAGTCAACATCAGCAATGCGACTCAGAGCCCAGCAGGCAGGCAGGGGCAGTCCGACACTCCCCAGGCAGCAATAGACCCCAGAGTAGGACTTCAACAGAGACAATGGCAGGCTGAACGGACATTCACGCCATCACAGTGGACAATGCGGCCCGGGATGGGGCCATTGACACCCACTAATAGGGTACGTAAGAGCAGTCAAAGGGACAGTCAGCGCGGAATGCCTGACCATAGTCCCTTTGTCCTCAACAATGGAAACTTTAACTCATGTTGGAGGTGTGGGGGAAAACACTCAGCTAGATCTTGCAGATTTCAACAGCTTGTCTGCAGGAAATGCAATCTCAGTGGCCACTTAGCTCGAAAGTGCAGGAAGCCTGCAACCAGACTAATATATGAGGCGGATAGTCCAGAAGAGGGTTCTTTGAGGCAGGATGACTTTTGGGGCAAATCGATGGATGCTGAGGTTCAGCAGTCCATGTGGCGAATATTCATAGTTCATACACCAAAACGCCACCAATGATGATGAAGGTTTTATTAAACGGTATTCCTGTATGCATGGAGCTGGTCACTGGGGTCAGCCAGTCACTCATGGGCATTCAGCAATTTGAGAAGCTATAGCCACTTAAAGCCAGTAGACCCAAATTAGCACGTATTGAGATACAATTACGGACTTACACTGAAGAAATCATTCTGGTGCTAGGCAGTGCAATGTTGGCTGTCACACACAATGAGTTAGTGAATCGGCTGCCGCTCTGGGTTGTCCCGGGCAATGGTCCCGCACTGTTGGGGAGGAGCTGGTTAGCCGAGATGATGGGACAGAGTAGGGGCAACTTTACTCTGTATCTAACCCCCTGTACCTGTCCTGGGAGTGTTTGATGGGACAGTGTAAAGGGAGCTTTACTCTGTATCTAACCCGTGTTGTACCTGCCGTGGGAGTGTTTGATGGGACAGTGTAGAGGGAGCTTTACTCTGTATCTCACTGCCTGTACCTGCCCTGGGAGTGTTTGGTTGGACAGTGTAGAGGCAGCTTTACTCTGTATCTAACCCATGTTGTACCTGCCGTGGGAGTGTTTGATGGGACAGTGTAGAGGGAGCTTTACTCCGTATCTCACTGCCTGTACCTGCCCTGGGAGTGGTTGGTTGGACAGTGTAGAGGCAGCTTTACTCTGTATCTAACCCCATGCTGTACCTGCCCTGGGAGTGTTTGATGGGACAGTGTAGAGGGAGCTTTACTCTGTATCTAACCCGTGCTGTATTTGCTCTGGGAATATTTGATGGGACAGTGTAGAGGGGCTGTACCTGCCCTGGGAATGTGTAATGCTCACAGTAGAGCCTTAATTTTTGGAGGTAAGAATGTGTGTGTTGCAGGCACGGGGGGATGTGATATTTGAAAAAATGTGAACCCCAATCCCAACCCTCTCACTTTGACCTTTAACTCAGACGGGATTGGGGAGGTGGAGGGCGAGGCCCAGATGTCAACCTGCTGCCCGAAGTTGGGTTGGTAATTTAAGTATGATCTTGGGTCCTGAAGCCCCGACGGTGGCCTGCTGTACAGGTAATATCACAGGCCTGTCCCGGAGCTGTAGGAAGGTGCCTGAGCCTTTGGGAGCATCCTTGAGCAAAACTTCCCCCTGGCCCGCCGAGCTCACCCCCGCTATCAGCCTGACCCTCCCCGGGGAAAGAGATTGGGCCCCACCCCGGGCCTGGAACTCCCCCACTCCCTCTCCGCCACCCCGCGAGGGATCGCACCCCTCCCCCGGGCCTGGAACTCCGCCCCCCCCCCCAGGGGGGATCGGACCCCACCCCGGGCCTGGAACTCCACCCCACCCCAACGCCTCACGAGGGATCATACTCCATCCCGGACCTGGAACTCCACCCCCACCGCCCCCCGCCCCGGCGAGGGATCGGACCCCCACCCCTGAGGGTTCGGAACCCCCTCTCTGGGAATAGGACCCCTCCCCCCACTGGCTTGCACGGATTCCCCCACCTTCCTGGGAGGAGCACTTACCCATTGCTGTGGCTTCCTGGTCCCCTCCCGACTGGAGCCCATCCTCTCAGTCAGGCTGACTTGTGGGTGGGGAGCTTGCCCCTGACATCGCACACTCGCCATGGAGTTAGCAGCTTGCCGGATAACCTGACATTCTGGGTTTCCCGCCATCTAACAAGGCCCCCTATGTGGGTGGGACCCGGGAAAGTTCCACTGGTGACTGAAATGGAAAATATACCATAACCCGGCACTAACATCACCCACATTGATGAGAACAGTATTTAAAGAAACATAAAATATAGGGTTGGATTCTGTATGGGGTCAGCGGGCGTGATCGGTGGCGGGTCGGATCGGGACCCCGCTGTGAACCCACCGCCATGCACCTTTACCGATGTCGGGTCTGTCAGCGCTGAGCAAACCCAACACACAGCATCGGGTTCCCAGCGGGGGACCCCATTCAGGTAATTAGTGGTTTGTTTAGATTCACTTAAGAATGAATTTCAGCTCACCTTCTGCATTTGCCAGCTGTTGCAGTTTGAGTGGCTTAGCCAGTCACGTGATGTTCACATGACTCAATAAAACCCCAGCCAGTTGGGTTCGGGGGATCCACGATGGGGCAGGTGGTTGTGAGCCTGGTGGTTGAACTGGTAATGTGTAGTGTGATTGTTAAACCATTGCTAATAAACCAACTAGTTCTTAATAGCAATGTGTTGCTATAAATTCTTAAGCAAGAACCCATGAAGCAAATACATTGCACCCCCATGTTGTGGGGACTTAACATCATTGACAGGTTCCCCACCCGGGAGTCAGGCAGGGAGCCCTCCACAGGGACCCACAGGAACAGGATGGTCCAATGTCCCACCTCAGGGGAAGGAATCAACCCGGGAGCATCCAATCCCAGAGGGTGCCAACCCCAGAGAGGGTGCTGACCCCTGACTTGGTGGGGAGTGGGGAGGGGTTGGTACCGATCCTGCGGTGGGGGTTTGTATGGGAGTGTGTTCTGATGGTGGGGGAGTTTGAGGTGGGGGGGGGAAATGAGAACCACCCTGATCCTCCTGGCCGACATGGAATGCTCCGGAAGCTACCCTCGATTCGTTGCAGCCCCACTCACTCCCATCACCTCCCACCCACCCACTCTCCTCCAGACCCACTGTAGGGTGTTCGTGTTCCACTCTACTTTAATCCATAAACCTCGGAAATTACAGGAAGGACTCCACATAATGCAAAGTTTAGGTTTAAACCCAACTGTTAGTTTATTACACAAAAACAACAAAAAATTACATAACAAGACTTCTTCGTGATTGCTCGAAGACATACAATCGCCCATCCAGCCAGTTGCTGCTGTTGTCGATTGTCAACTTGTGGAGCGAGGGAATGTGTTGGGTCTCCGCTGCGTGCTTCGTGGTCGTTGTTCCATTGACCTGTCGTTCTGAGGTGTTTCTTCGACGGGTTCCCCTGAGCTGTTGGTCCGAGCTCTTCCTGTTGTTCTCAGCCCTTACAAATATATCCATTCGATTATACACATCTCCTGCTCGGCTGCTTCCAGTGAATGCATCTGGATCAGTCTCGATGGCTGTGATGGTGGGTCTGGATCTGTTTGGGTGGCCACAATTCACACACTGAATCGACAGGGCAAAAGATAACTCCTTATCTGTTGTGCCCCATTATCCAAAAATGCACGCATTGTGGGATCCTTTGTGGTCCTGCGTTTTCACAGGCTTGTAGTCTCCACAGGGAACTGGTTTTCCCCTCCGGCCAATCAATCCAGGGGCTTCTCTGCCTGACTGTATCAAACCCTTTGTCTCGATGTTAATCTGGTCTCACCCCTGACCGCAGAGATTGCATTAATCAGTTATGAGTCACCACCTGCCCCAGGCTGGCATTTATTCTCCCGCCCAACAGTCCCACAGGTTTTCTTTTAAACCATTTTATTCAATGTTCCAGTTTCCACAGCTCTCTGAGGCAGCGAATTCTACAACCCTCTGAGAGAAGAAATTTCTCCTCATCTCAGTTTTAAATGGGTGGCCCCTTATTTTAAGATTAGGACCCCTAGTTCTCATCTCCCCTATCAGTAGAAACATCGTCTCTGCATCCACCTTGTCAAGCCCCCTCAATCTTATACGTTTCGATAAGATCACCTCCCATTCTTCTGAATTCCAATGAGTAGAGGCCCACCCTACTCAACCTTTCATCATAAGTCAACGCCCTCATCCCCAGAATCAACCTAGTGAACCTTCTCTGAACTGCCTCCAAAGCAAGTATATCCTTTCGTGAATATGGAAACCAAAACTGTACGCAGTATTCCAGGTGTGGCCTCGCCAATACCCTGTACAGCTGTAGCAAGACTTCCCTATTTTTATACTCCATCCCCTTTGCCATAAAGGCCAAGATTCCATTGGCCTTCCTGATCACCTGCTGTACCTACATACTATCCTTTTGTGTTTCATGCACCTCACACTTTCCAACATTATATTCCATCTGCCAAATTTTTGCCCAATCACTTAGCCTGTCTATGTCCTTTTGCAGGTTTTTTGTGACCTCCTCGCACATTGTTTTTCCTCCCATCTTTATCATCCACAAACTTGGCTACGTTACACTCAGTCCCTTCTTCTAAGTCGTTAATATAGATTGTAAATAGTTGGGGTCCCAGTACTGATCCCTGCGGCACCCCACGAGTTACTGATTGCCAACCAAAGAATAAACCATTTATCCCAACTCTCTGTTTTCTGTTCGTTAGCTAATCCTCTATCCATGCTAATATATTACCCCCAACCCCGTGAACTTTTATCTTATGCAGTAACCTTTTATATGGCACCTTGTCAAATGCCTTCTGGAAGTCCATATACACCACATCAACTGGTTCCCCTTTATCCAGCCTATTCGTTACATCCTCAAAGAATTCCAACAAATTTGTCAAACATGACTTCCCCTTCATAAATCCATGCTGACTCTGCCTGACCGAATTTTGCTTTTCCAAATGTCCTGCTACTGCTTCTTTAATAATGGACTCCAACATTTTCCCAACCACAGATGTTAGGCTAACTGGTCTATCGTTTCCTGCTTTTTGTCTGCCTCCTTTTTTAAATAGGTGCATTACATTTTCCGTTTTCCAATCTGCTGGGATCTCCCCAGAATCCAGGGAATTTTGATAAATTACAACCAATGCATCCACAATCCCTGCCGTTACTTCTCTTAAGACCCTAGGATGCAAGCCATCAGGTCCAGAGGATTTATCTGCCTTTAGTCACATTATCTTACTGAGTACCACCTCCTTCGTGGTACAACATTTTCCCTGCTGGGATTAACACCAGCCCATTCTTAGGCCCGGGTGTTAGGACAGGACATGGAATTTCTTGGTTTGGAATCGCCAGCATTTTAGGGAGAGGTTTTAATCTGCTCGCGATCAGCTCGGTTTCATTGACTGCTTTTGGAGGGTTCAAGGTCACACAAGAATCAAAACCCTGCGTCCAATTCACTCCGACCCGGAATCCTGCCATTGTCGTTTCAAAACAATCGCCACACCACCCCTGCACTTGTGGCTTGATCCAACCACACAGACATAAATCCCTTGTTCCTCCTTCCACCATTTCTCCCAACACAATTTTGCCCCTTTTGTTCCTGTGGTCCACCTGTTTGAACTATTACCCAATTTCTCCCATTCTGTGGATGCATTAATTTTCCTCCTGTCTGTTTTCCATATCCATCACCACCCTCCCATTCCAGACAAACTCGTCTACCCTCTCTCACCCGTACCCTTCTGGTCGCGATGTTTACCCTGGGGCAGGACACTGATACCTCCCCAAGTTTACCCTTGGTTTGTCTGGAGTACTTGGTCGAATTTGACCCTAACCACCCTGGCCAACTCCCAGTGTGTGCATGGGCGAGTGTGCCCTTGTTGCTCGGTATGGCTCCCCCTTGAGTTACGGTGGGGCTGGTTCATCACATACACTCATATGTAAGGAATGTCTCGGTGTCTCCCCAATCTCCCCATCCTGCTATAATCAGGGCCATCCACAGGCCTATCCACAATGTCCACCTCATCTCGTATCACCGGCTCGACTCGCTCCTATAAAGACACAATGAACGCAATAACCGTGCTCTGTGGGGCCTCCCCCTCACAGGTCCTCCTTCAGTTATACACAGATGTACATTTACATGACTTAGTTCCCTCTTCCTTTTATCCCGATGTTTGGGCTTTCGGAGGCTCGGGGGTGGAGATGGAGGAGGCGTCCAGGTCACCCTAGGTACCCGAACACTCCATCTTACTGCTCCGTCCCTTACGTCTCCATCATCATCCCACAGCATGGGTGGAAGGCTGACATTGATCAAACTCAGCACAGTTCCTTGGGCCTTGGGCCTCGGGACACTTTTTATTTTTCTCTCCCGAGTGTAGGGTGTTGGTTTTCCACTCTACTTTGATTCATAAACTTCGGGAATTACAGGATGGACTCAACGTAACGTAAAGTTTAGGCTTAAACTCAACTGTTAGTTTATTACACAAAAACAACTAAAAATTACAGAACAAGACTTCTTCGCGATTGATCGCAGACATACAATCGCCCATCCAGCCAGTTGCTGCTGTTGTCGATTGTCGGCTCATGGAGTGAGGGAAGGTGTTGGGTTCCCGCTGCCTGCTTCATGGTCGTTGTTCATTGACCTGCTGGTCTGAGGTGTTTCTTCGACTGGTTCCCCTGAGCTGTTGTTCTGACCTCTTCCTGTTGTTCCAAGCTCTTGTTCTCAGCCCTTACAGATATATCCATTCGATTACACACATCTCCTGCTGGGCTGCTTCCAGTGAATGCATCTGGATCCGTCTCGATGGCTGTGATGATGGATCGGGATCTGTTGGGTGGCCATAATTTGCACACGGAATCGACAGGGCAAAAGATAACTCCTTATCTGTTACGCCCCGTTATCCAAAATTGCAAGCCTTGTGGGATCCTTTGTGGTCCTGAGTTTTCGTAGAATTGTAGTTTCCATAGGGAACTGATTTTCCCCTCCCGCCAATCAATCCATGGGCTCCTCTGCCTGACTGTATCAAACCCTTTGTCTCGATGTTAATCGGGTCTCACTCCTGACCCCAGAAATCGCATGAATCAGTTCTGAGTCACCACCTGCACCAGGCTGGCGCTCTTTCTCCCGCCCAACAGTCCCACAGGTTTTCTTTAAACCATTTTAGTCCGTGGCCTCTTGCTGTGCCTTGATCATGAAATGTGTAACCCTCACACCACTCCCCTCCGTACCCTCTCCCCTCCGCACTCACGCCCCTCTACACTCACCTCCACACCACTCCCCTCCGCACTCACTACCCTCCGTACCCACTCCCCTCCGCACCCACTCCCCTCCGCACTCACTCTCCTCCGCACTCACTTCCCTCCGCACCCATTCTCCTCTGCACTCACTCCCCTCCGCACTCACTCCCCTCCGCACTCACTCCCCTCCTCACCTACTCCCATCCACTACCCTCCGCACTCACTCCCCTCAGCACCCACTCCCACTCGCAGCCGCTGCCGCATGTTAAAGTTTCCCACAATGGCTGTTGTTTTGATGTCCTTTTATTCACAGAGTCGAGCCTTTTGCTTCCTTCATTTGCTGCCTTGAAGTTGAATGTGATTTCTCAAGCTATAGTTCCACACGTCGAAGTGGCAGCTAACACTACTCCTGGGACTGTTTCCCGCTTTCTAAGCTGATCTTTGCCCCGTCAGATATATGTTCTGGCATACTAATGTGTTTCAGAACTCCAGCGAGTTTTTGTTCTGACATTTGTAAAGTCCACTGAGTCTCTCCAGCCCAGTTCGCAGAGAACGGCTGAGTTGATGGTGTGTCATCATTTATACGTCCTGCTACAACACAAAGGATATTAAAGTAAATCATCTCTGTCAGGCTTCACATCCCACAGAGTACTGGTATATGATGCAGTATGTTTGATAAATTCCCTGGCTCAGAATGAGACTGTGCCTCCAAGAGACAGAGAAATACTTGCATTTCGATAGTACCACCTCCGGACTGCCCAAAGTGCTTTACAGCCATTGAAGACCTTTCAAAGTATAGTCACTGGTGTCATCATCATCATAGGCAGTCCCTCGGAATCGAGGAAGACTTGTTTCCACTCTTAAAATGAGTCCTTGGGTGGCTGAACAGTCCAATACGAGAGCCACAGTCCCGATCACAGATGGAACAGACAATGGTTGAGGGTAAAGGAAATAGTCACTGTTGTAATGTAGGAAACACAACAGTCTATTTACACACAGCAAGCTCCCACAAATAGCAATGTGAAAATGAGCAGGCAATCTGTTTCAGCGATGTTGGTTGAGGAATAAATATTGGCCAGGGCACTGGGGATAACTCCCCTGTTCTTCTTAGTGCCGTGGGATTTTTTTACAGGGCAGATGGATCCTCAGTTTAACCTCAGTTTAACATCTCATCCGGAAGACACCACCTCCAACAGTGCTCCCTCAGCACTTCACTGAAGTGTCAGCCGAGATTATGTGCTCAAGTCGCTGGAGTGGGACTTGAATCCACAACCTCCTGACTCAGAGGCAAGAGTGCTACCCACTGAGCACAGCGAACATGTGCCATGCTGTGTAAGACTTAGGGCCAAGGAGGCCCTCAACGGGACACGCTGGGTCAGCAGCAGAGAGCGACAGTGGCTACAGCACCTCTGGGCTATAGCTAGGGGAAAAACCATGCAGGGTTCCTATTTCTGATCACTATCCTGGGACACTTGGCAGACATTGCATGCATAGACATTAGGTGAGGTCAGAATCGATGAGGCAAAAGAAATTATATTTGCCTGTGTTGAATTTTTAAACTTCTTGTCGCGTCGCCTTCAGTCGGTAAGGGGTTAATCCCCAGGGGTGAGTATAGAATCCCCTTTGGCAGAAAGTCATCAGGCTGAAGCAGTCTGTCGAGCAGATATTTCTTGATTGGATGGCAAATGTTGAGGTGCAATTTCTTCCCCAGTTGAAGAATTCGTTCCCTTATTTATCATTGTTGCCTCTCCTTCATCTGCCTCACATTCCTCATGCTCAGCTCCCCAGGAACTCCACCATGTGCTCCGGACAAGGGAAAGCTATTCGGCTACTCAGTTATGTTTGTGAGCGCTTGCTGTGGCCACTTGCGAGAGATGAGGGAGCAAGGAACAGAATGTTACACAGGATTACATCAGATATACGGCACAGAAACAGGCCATGCGGCCCAACCAGTCCGTGCCGGCGTTTATGCTCCACTCGAGCCTCCTCCCATCTTTCCTCCTCTAACTCTATCAGCATAACCCTCTATTCCCTTCCCCCTCATCTGCTTGTCTGTCCTCCCCTTAAATGCATCGATACTATTTGCTTCATTGTAATGTACTTTATAAATAACTGAAGGAGAAATCTGCCAAAATATGAATAATTTAACACAAAGAACATTCTTTCAGACCGATTTAACTTCTATTAAATATCTCTAAACTGAGTGAGTAAAATTCACGGAAGAATTTCTTTAAAGGGAGGGCTGGAAGTTATGTGGCGGCCCGTTTGGGGCGATAACGTTTCAGGGAGGGCAAAAGTATCGCCGGGTGAGAAAGGGTTTCTGTTCCCAGGAACTTCCACTTTAGCACTCCAAGAGGGAAGTGTAGCGCTAAATCAAACGTTAAAGTGAGTGAGAGGGTATCGGTGGAGGCAGAGTGCTGAACAGTGTTCCGTGCAGTGCTGCCAGCTTTGGAGGCTCCTTCCCTCGCTTAAAGGGAAGGGCCAATGTTGGTGTGAATCCATCCTCATCAACTGTGGGGTCAGGGACCTGCGCTACATGCATAACAGCCCCAAGCACTCTAAGAGAAAGAAAGACTTGCATTTATATAGCACCTTTCACAACCACTGGACGCCTCAAAGTGCTTTACAGCCAATGAGGTACTTTTGGAGTGTAGTCACTGTTGCAGTGTAGGAAATGTGGCAGCCATTCTGTGCCCACAAGTGAGCGCAGGGCTCATCATGGCTGGTGAGTTGGCTCCTCTCCAGCACTCACATCAGTCTCGGATCAGATTACACTGAGTGTTCAAAGTACAACAGTGTAACCTGTACTTATAGGGTTAGTTACTGGGTCCAATCACCAAGGCTTCTTCGACAGTATTTGTATAGCGCCTTTCACGACCACCAGACACCTCAAAGCACTTTACAGCCAATGAAATACTTTTGGAGTGTAGTCACTGTTGTAATGTGGGAAATGCGGCAGCCAATTGGCGCACAGCAAGGTCCCACAAACAGCAATGTGATAATGACCAGATAATCAGTTTTTTTTTGTTATGTTGATTGAGGGATAAATATTGGCCAGGATACCAGGGATAACTCCCCTGCTCTTCTTCAAAATAGTGCTGCGAGATCTTTTACATCCACCTGAGAGGGCAAACAGGGCCTTGGTTTAACATCTCATCCAAAAGACAGCATCTCTGACAGTGCAGCACTCTACTGGGAGTGTCAGCCAAGATTATGTGCTCAAGTCTCTGGAGTGGGACTTGAACCCACAACCTTCTGACTCAGAGGCAAGTGTGCTGCCCACTGAGCCACACTGACACACAAAATTTCAAATGCCAACCTTTCCTGAGTGAGGCTGCGCAGTTAATCCCACGTTGAAGCCTGTCGTGTGCTGTCGACTCAGGGCCACTGGCAACGGTGTTAGATTCTGCAGAATGGAGGGCCCATGACAACTTGTGGAGGGACATTGATGCTGACGCTCGCAGATGGGTTTGAGCTTTGATTGTACATGTGAAGAGAGTGAGAGTTTGGGGATGCTTCTTAAGGGCGGCATTGTTATTTATCCGGAGTAGAAATAAAAGGATTATATCAAGTTTGTCAAATTATATTTGAGGAGAAATTAAAATTTTTCCTTTTAGTGCCTTTTAACATACTAAATGAATGTTTTATTGATGAAGAACTCGGGAGAATCTGAGTGGAATGAGATAAAATTGAAATACAAAGCTGTGGTAAAGCAATGCTGAACAGCTCAGCTCTGACCTGCTTTGAGGGAGCAATGCTGATTAAATATTAAATTGTGATCTCGGGGGCACTGTTTTATCAATGGTGGTGTTACCATGGTGATAACCAGGCTGACAGGAGCTTGGGATTGGCCCAGTAAGTGCATCCAGTGACTGGCTGGGCCATAGCCCAGGGTGCTGCCAGCTTTCAATATGCTGATTTAGCTGATCTTGGGTTGGTAGGATTTGGATCATTACCCCTCGGGCTAGGGAGGGGCATAGAATCATAGAATCATAGAAAGTTACAGCACAGAAGGAGGCCATTTCGGCCCATCGTGTCCGCGCCGGCCGACAAAGCTATCCAGCCGAATCCCACTTTCCAGCTCTGGGTCCATAGCCTTGTCGGTTACGGCACTTCAAATGCACATCCAAGTATTTTTTAAATGTAGTGAGGGTTCCTTCCTCTACCACCCTTTCAAGCAGTGAGTTCCAGACCCCCACCACCCTCTGGATGAAGAAATTTCCCTTCAAATCCTCTCTAAACCTCCCCCCAATTACTTTAAATCTATGCCCCCTGGTTGTTGACCCCTCTGCTAAGGGAAACAGGTCCTTCCTATCCACTCTATCCAAGCCCCTCATAATTTTATACACCTCAATCAAGTCTCCCCTCAGCTTCCTCTGTTCCAAATAAAACAAACCCCGTCTATCCAATCTTTCCTCGTAGCTAAAATTCTCCTGTCCTGGCAACATCCTATGTTCCCTCTCTAGTGCAATCACATCTTTCCTGTAATACAGTGACCAGAACTACACGCAGTACTATAGCTGTGGCCTAACCAGTGTTTTATACAATTCAAGCACAACCTCCCTGCTCTTGCATTCCATGCCTCGGCCAATAAAGGCAGGTATAGTCATGCATGGTTTAAATGGCCCAGGATACCTACATGCATGGACATCAGGGGAGAATAGGGTGGTGCGGAATGGTTACCTGGATAATGTATGGGAGGGTGGCGGACACTGATGGTACTGTACCACAGTCAATTGATTTTAAATCGTTTGTAGGATGTGGGCGTGTTGGCAAGGCCAGCAGGAGATGAAAGGATCAGAGAAAATTAACAAGAAAGAAAAAAAGCAGGCTGACCGTGTTTAAAATGTTCAAAGAATTCAATAGGACAGATACAGCGAAATCCTCTGGTGGGGGTTCCAGAAAAAGGGGTCATCGTCTTAAAATTAGAGCCTGGCCTATTGGAAGCAAAATTAGAAAGCACGTTTTCACACAAAGGGTAGTAGAAATCTGGAAAACTCTCCTCCAAAAGGCTGTGAATGCCAGGGGTCAATTGGAGCTTTCAAGACTGAGATCGATAGAGTTTTTGTTGGGTAAGGGTGGCAAGGGTTGAGATACTGGTTCGCAATGGTCTAATTGAGTAGCAGAGAATGTTCGAGGGGCTGAATGGCTGACTCCTCCTCCTATGTCCCGATAAAATAAAATTTTCATAAATTTGAATGTTTCACTGGGTCAGAATAAGAACGTAAGAACATAAGAAATAGGAGCAGGAGTAGGCCATTTGGCTCCTCGAGCCTGCTCTGCCATTCAATAAGATCATGGCTGATCTGATCATGGACTCAGGTCCACTTCCCCGCCCACTCCCCATAACCTCTTATCCCCTTAATGGTTAAGAAACTGTCTATCTCTGTCTTAAATTTATTCTATGTCCCAGCTTCCACAGCTCTCTGAGGCAGTGAATTCCACAGATTTACAACCCTCTGAGAGAAGAAATTCCTGCTCATCTCAGTTTTAAATGTGCGGCCCCTTATTCTAAGATCATGCCCTCTAGTTCTAGTCTCCCTTATCAGTGGAAACATCTCTGCATCAACCTTGTCAAGCCCCCTCATAATCTTATACGTTTCGATAAGATCACCTCTCATTCTTCTGAATTCCAATGAATAGAGGCCCAACCTACTCAACCTTTCCTCATAAGTCAACCCCCTCATCGACAGAATCAACCGAGTGAACCTTCTCTGAACTGCCTCCAAAGCAAGTATATCCTTTCGTAAATATGGAAACCAAAATTGCATGCAGTATTCTAGGTGTGGCCTCACCAATACCCTGTAAAACTGTAGCAAGACTTCACTGTTTTTATACTCCATCCCATTTGCGATAAAGGCCAATATTCCATTGGCCTTCCGATCTCTTGCTGTACCTGCATATTATCCTTTTGTGTTCCATGCACAAGTACCACCAGGGTCCCGTTGTACTGCAGCACTTGGCAATTTTCGTGGCACTAGCTACCTAGCAGCACTGTGAGAACACGTTTAGCACACGGACTGCAACGGTTACCATTCGGGCCTGGCTCAGGGCTGCAGAAGGGTCTGTCTATTCCCCTGACTATAGAATCTCCCAACACTATTGCTCTCCTAATCCTATGCCCCACCTGCCTCTCACCCGGGGTGGCCTCCTGCTCCCTGGTGCCCCACTGTTACTCAGGAAGCCCATCCTCTGAGTTACTGTCTCTACTCACCTTACACTCCCCAATACCAGGTATCTATTGGACAGTTCCAGTACTCAGGGGCTCCCTCCACCTGTGACTGTGGTGCCCCACCTAGATGGTCACTCACTTCCTTCTTTCTACTCAGCCCCTGTCCTATCCCCTCTTCCTGTGTGAGCTGCCGGTTCTTGCTCGAGTTCTTGAACATTTGTCAGGACAGAAATTGTATTTGAAGTAGTTTGTGAACCTACTTGATTACATTCTCTTTCTCATTGGATATATTCAAGAGGCAGTTACATATGGCCCTTACAGCTAAAGAGATCAAGGGGTATGGAGAGAAAGCAGGAAAGGGGTGCTGAGGGAATGATCAGCCATGATCTTATTGAAGGGTGGTGCAGGCTCGAAGGGCCGAATGGCCTACTCCTGCACCTATTTTCTATGTCTGTGTCTATGTCTCTAAGAACATATCCCACCACCACCTTCTCCAGGGAAACAAGGACTGGCCAATAAATGCTGGCCTTGCCACATTCCAATCAATAAAAAGAAAAGTCGGTTTCTGTCCTGTTGCCTTTTGTTAGCCCCACAAGAGTGATTGAAAATTGGTACGAAGATTTATCGGAGTGAGTGAGCCACGCCAGCTTTGGCCTGCTGCACTCACCTTTAGTTCCATTGGGTATATCGGACCCATGAATCACAAGGAGAGGAGAGACGGAATTTTCTGGGGTCTGTTCGGGCACAATTGGAGGCGGGTCAGATGAGAAATTTGAGACAGGTCGCAGCAGGTTGGGAACCCACCTTCATCTGGCGCCTACGTATCTTTCCCTCGGGGGCGTTTGCTGCTGCAACAACGAACCGACTGGAAGAGGCGGGTGACCTAATTCAAATCATTATCAGGTTGTTGTCAGACACTTCAGAGCCTTCCCCACCCCTCCACCCCCCCTACATTTCAAATTTCCCTGCATGGCCACGGGATTCACACAGCTCGGAACCACGTCTGTCACTCTGAGGTGGGAGTTCATTGGCCATTGCTCTAGCTGATTACTTGACAGCGTCAAACGTACTGTAAAAGCTCACACCTCACAGCTGATCACTTTCCTCGGGCAGAAACTGTTGCTGACTACATTGCCAGCACAGATTTAACTGTCTGCAGGCTGCAAATGTTTCCAGCAAAGTCCCCATCCAGTGTCACCTCATTGGAAAAGCATCTCTCACCATTGACAGATCGCTTCTGTCACCTCTACTTCACCTGCCATCTATTCCATCAAAATGGGTGCTGTTTATACTGTCTCACCTTGGGCCTCAGAGTCTGACCACGATGAGCACCAACACCAGCAGCGCCAACAACAACACCAATCTTCTCCACAAATACCTGATGCTGCACAGGACACAGGGCATCAACACCCGAGCACATTGCTGCCCGGGAGGCCAGGGATCATCGAACCATAGACATTTACAGCACGGAAGGAGGCTGTTTCGGCCCATTGTGTCCGCGCCAGCCGACCAAGAGCTATAAAGCCTAATCCCACCTTCCAGCTCTTGGTCCTGTAGGTTACAGCACTTCAGGTGCACATCCGAGAACCTTTTCAATGTGGGGAGGGTTTCTGCCTCTACCACCCTTTCAGGCAGTGAGTTCCAGACTCCCACCATTCTCTGGGTGAAGACATTTCCCCTCAAATCCCCTCTAATCCTCCTACCAATGACTTTAAATCTATGTCCCCTGGTTTTTGACCCCTCTGCTAAGGGAAATAGGTCCTTCCTATCCACTCTATCCAGGCCCCTCATAATTTTATACACCTCAATCAGGTCTCCCCTCAGCCTCCTCTGTTCAAAAGAAAACAACCCCAGCCTATCCAATCTTTCCTCATCGCTAAAATTCTCCAGTCCAGGCAACAACCTCGTAAATCTCCTCTGTATCCTCTCCAGTGCAATCACATCCCTCCTGTAATGTCAGCTGTGGCTCAGTGGGTAGCACGCTCACATCTGAGTCAGAAGGTTGTGGGTTCAAGTCCCATTCCAGATACTTGAGCTAGGCTGACACTCTAGTGCAATGCTGCACTGTTGGAGGTGCTGTCTTTTGGAGAGACGGTAAACCGAGGCCCCGTTTACTCTCTCAAGTGGATGTAAAAGATCCCATGACACTATTTCGTACAGCAGGGGAGTTATTCCTGGGGCCAATATTTATCCCTCAATCAACATAACAAAAACAGATTATCTGGTCGTTATCACATTGCTGTTTGTGGAAGCTTGCTGTGCGTAAATTGGCTGCTGCATTTCCACATTACAACAGTGACTACACTCCACAAGTACGTCATTGGCTGTAAAGTGCTTTGAGATGTCTGGTTGTTATGAAAAGCGCTTTATAAATGCAAGTCTTTCTTTCTTTATATTGTTTTATGCAGTTCAAGCATAACTTCCCAGCTCTTGTATTCTATGCCTCAACTAATAAAGGCAAGTATTCCGTATGCCTTCTTAACCACCTTATCTACCTGGCCTGCTACCTTCAGAGATCTGTGGACCTACACTCCAAGATCCCTCTGTTCCTCCACACATTTCAGTGTCTGACCATTTAATGTGTATTCCCTTGCCTTCTTGCCTCTCCCCAAATGTTCTTCAAGCACCTCACACTTCTCCGGATTGAAGTCCATTTGTCACTTTTATGCCCACCTAACCAGTCCATTGATATCTTCCTGCAGTCTACAGCTTTCTTCCTCACTGTCAACCACATGGCCAATTTTTGTATCATCTGCAAATTTCTTAATCATACCCCCAACATTCAAGTCTAGATCATTGCTATATACCACAAAAAGTAAGGGACCCAGCACTGAGCCCTGTGGAACCCCACTGGATACAGCCATCTGGTCACAAAAACACCCATCACCCTTACCTTTTTTTCTCATCGACCTGAAACGTTAACTCTGTTTCTGTCTCCACAGATGCTGCCTGACCCGCTGAGATTTCCAGCACTTTCTGTGTTTAGTTCAGGTTCCAGCATCTGCAGTATTTTGCTTTTGTTACCCTTTGCTTCCTGCCACTGAGCCAATTTTGGATCCAACTTTCCCCTGGATCCCATGGGCTTTTACTTTATGACCAGTCTGCCATGTGGGACCTTGTCAAAAGCCTTGCTAAGATCCATATACACTACATCAAACGTAATAACCTCATTAACCCTCCTTGTTACCTCTGCAAAAAATTCAGTCAAGTTAGTCAGACACGACCTTCCCTTAACAAATCCATGCTGACTGTCCTTGATTAATCCGTGAGGAGTGAATATAATCATAGTATCACAGAATCATAGAATGGTTACAGCACAGAAGGAGGCCATTCGGCCCCTCGAGCTTGTGCCTGCTCTCTGTAAGAGCACCTCAGCCAGTCCCACTCCCCCTTTCTTTTCCTTCAGGTACTTATCCAATTCCCATTTGAAAGCCGTGATTGAATCTGCCTCCACACCCTCTCAGGCCGTGAATTCCAGATCCTAACCACTCGCTGCGTAAAAAGGATTTCCCTCATGTCGCCTTTGGTTCGGCTGCCAATCACCTTAAATCTGTGGTGACAGATTAGGAAAAGGGGAGGTACAACGAGACCTGGGTTTCATGGTACACCAATCATTGAAAGTTGGCATGCAGGTACAGCAGGCGGTGAAGAAGGCAAATGGCATGTTGGCCTTCATAGCGAGAGGATTTGAGTATAGGAGCAGGGAGGTCTTACTGCAGTTGTACAGGGCCTTGGTGAGGCCACACCTGGAATACTGTGTTCAGCTTTGGTCTCCTAATCTGAGGAAGGACGTTCTTGCTATTGATGGAGTGCAGCGAAGGTTTACCAGACTGATTCCCGGGATGGCAGGACTGACATGTGAGGAGAGACTGGATTGACTGCGCTTGTATTCACTGGAGTTTAGAAGAATGAGAGGGGATCTCATAGAAACATATAAAATTCTGACGGGACGGGACAGGTTAGATGCAGGAAGAATGTTCCTGATGCTGGGGAAATCCAGAAGCAGGGGTCACAGTCTAATGGTAAGGGGTAAGCCATTTAGGACCGAGATGAGGAGAAACTTCTTCACTCAGAGAGTTGTTAACCTGTGGAATTCATTACAGCAGAAAGTTGTTGATGCCAGTTCGTTAGATATATTCAAAAGGGAGTTAGATATGGCCCTTAAGGATAAGGGGATCACGGGGTATGGAGAGAAAGCAGGAAAGGGGTACTGAGGTTGAATGATTAGCCATGATCTTATTGAATGGTAGTGCAGACTCGAAGGGCCGGATGGTCTGCTCCTGCACCTAATTTCTATGTTTCTATGTTTCTATGTCCTCTGGTTCTCGACCCTTCCGCCAATGGGAACAGTTTCTCTCACTATCTACTATGCCCAGAACCCTCATGATTTTGAACATCTCAATCAAATCTTCTCTCAACCTTGTCTGCTCTAAGGAGAACAACCTCAGCTTCTCCAGTCTAAGCACATAACTGAAGTCCATCATTCATGGAACAAATCTCGTAAATCTTTTCTGCACCCTCTCTAAGGCTTTCACATCCTTCCTAAAGTGCGGTGCCCAGAATTGGACACAATACTCCAGTTGAGGCCGGAGTAGTGTTTTATAATAAAGGTGCATCATAACCTCCTTGCTTTTGTACTCTATACCTCTATTGATAAAGCCTTTTTAAAATCAGCTTGTTTAACCACTTTCTCAACCTGCCCTGCCACCTTCAATGTGCCCCGATACTCCCAGGTCTCTCTGTTCATGCACCCCCTTTAGGATTGTACCCTTTAGTTTATATTGCCCCTCCACATTCTTCCTTCCTGCCAGTATCGACTGTCTGTGTGCCGCATATCTTATGTAAAATGTATCACTTCGTATTTTTCTGTGTTAAATTTCATCTGCCACGTGTCCTCTTGAAGTCTGTCACTTTCCTCCTCACTGTTCACTATACTTCCAAGTTTTGTGTCATCTGCAAATTTTGAACTTCAGCCCTATACACCTGTCATGTTTGTAACCTCACATAACTGTAACCTTTATGTAACAACACTGTACACTGTATACACCTGAGTAATGCACACCTTGACCACAGGGGGTGAACTTGTGGGAGACACTCCTCACCTGGTCATCCAGGTATATAAAGGGAGGTCCCACGCAGGGTCATCAGTTCTTGGTCCTGTGAATAAAGGTACAGGACACAGAGTGACCTTGTCTCCAGTATGTGCCTCGTGTTGATTTGCTGTAGTGTGTAAGGACACAACATTTGGCGACTAGAAACGGGAATCAACGACTGAAGAGAATGGCCACCGGTAGCACAGAGGAACGGTACTGTGTTGGTGAGAACTGGAACGATTTCGTTGAGAGGCTCCAGCAGAGCTTTGACACGAAGGACTGGCTGGGAGCGGCAGCGGCTGACAAGCGAAGGGCGCATCTACTGACCAGCTGTGAACCTAAGACATACGCGCTGATGAAAGACCTGCTCACACCCGAGAAGCCGGCGGACAAGACCTTCGAGAAGCTCAACAAGCTGATCGGTGAGCACCTCAAGCCAGCGAGTAGTATACACATGGCCCGACACCGATTCTATACGCACCTATGTCGGGAAGGGCAGGGCATACCGGACTTGTTGCGGACCTTCGGCGCTTGGCCAGCCTCTGTAAGTTCACAGACGCCTGCAGGGGGGGGATACATAGAAACATAGAAAATAGGTGCAGGAGCAGGCCATTCAGCCCTTCTAGCCTGCACCGCCATTCAATGAGTTCATGGCTGAACATGAAACTTCAGTACCCCCTTCCTGCTTTCTCGCCATAACCCTTGATCCCCCGAGTAGTAAGGACTTCATCTAACTCCCTTTTGAATATATTTAGTGAATTGGCCTCAACTACTTTCTGTGGTAGAGAATTCCACAGGTTCACCACTCTCTGGGTGAAGAAGTTTCTCCTCATCTCGGTCCTAAATGGCTTACCCCTTATCCTCAGACTGTGACCCCTGGTTATGGACTTCCCCAACATTGGGAACATTCTTTCTGCATCTAACCTGTCTAAACCCGTCAGAATTTTAAACGTTTCTATGAGGTCCCCTCTCATTCTTCTGAACTCCAGTGAATACAAGCCCAATTGATCCAATCTTTCTTGATAGGTCAGTCCCGCCATCCCGGGAATCAGTCTGGTGAACCTTCGCTGCACTCCCTCAATAGCAAGAATGTCCTTCCTCAAGTTAGGAGACCAAAACTGTACACAATACTCCAGGTGTGGCCTCACCAAGGCCCTGTACAACTGTAGCAACACCTCCCTGCCCCTGTATTCAAATCCCCTCGCTATGAAGGCCAACATGCCATTTGCTTTCTTAACCGCCTGCTGTACCTGCATGCCAACCTTCAATGACTGATGTACCATGACACCCAGGTCTCGTTGCACCTTCCCTTTTCCTAATCTGTCACCATTCAGATAATAGTCTGTCTCTCTGTTTTTACCACCAAAGTGGATAACCTCACATTTATCCACATTATACTTATGGGATTTCTTCATTAAGGGCATTGGTCATGCCGGGATTTTTAGGAAGCTAATTGAGACCAAGGACTTGACCTTGGATACAGCGGCGTTGATGGCTCAAACCTTCATAGGGGGAGAGAAGGAAACCAAGATCATATACGCGCGCAACTCTGCTCCCAACGTTGCGCTGGAGCAGGGAGTTAACATGGTAAACGTGACTCAAAACCCCGCAGGCAGGCAAGGGCAATTCGACACCACCCAGACAGTAACAGACACTAGAGTGGGTCCTCAACAGTGGCAATGGCGGGTTGAACGGACATTTACACCATCACAAGGGACAATACGTCCCGGGATGGGACCATTGACACCCACAAACAGAGTGCTCAAGAGTAATCAAAGAGACAATCAGAGAGGTAAGCCTGGTAACAGCTCTTTTGTTCACAACAATCTCAGCTCATGCACATCATTTCATCTGTGGAGCGAAGGTCATGCTTGCAGGTCCTACTAAAGTTCGGTTCATTATTTCAACTTGGTGTCGGGACTTTCAAAGGCACCAAAATAAGGATACGCATCACCCCGGACGCCACACCAGTGCACCACAAAGCCAGAGCTGTGCCGTATGTGATGCGGGAGAAAATTGAGAGTGAGTTGCTAAGAGAAGGCATAATTTCGCCAATTGAATTCAGCGACTGGGCAAGCCCCATCATCACTGTTCTAAAAACGGATGGCTCGGTCAGGATCTGTGGCGACTACAAAGCCACCATCAACCGAGTGTCCCTTCAGGACCAATACTCGATTCCGAGAGCGGAGGATCTTTTTGCCACGCTGGCAGGCGGCAAGCTGTTCACCAAGTTGGACCTCACTTCAGCCTACATTACCCAGGAAATGGCCGACAAATCCAAGCTACTGACCACCATCACCACGCACAAGGGGCTATTCGTTTACAACAGGTGTCCGTTTGGCATGCGATCAGCAGCCACTATCTTTCAGAGGAACATGAAAAGCCTGCTAAAATCCATCCCCGATACAATCGTATTTCAGGACGACATCTTTATCACGGGTCGAGACACCGAGGAACACCTCCACAACCTGGAGGAGGCGCTATGCCGACTGGACCGGGTAGGCCTGTGACTAAAGAAGTCCAAGTGTGTGTTTTTGGCCCCAGAGGGTTGCCGCAGATGGGATCCGGCCTACCGACTCGAAAACGGAGGCGATCTGTCACGCGCTCAGGCCCGGCAACATATCAGAGTTGCGTTCATTTCTGGGACTATTGAACTATTTCGGAAACTTTCTACTGAACTTAAGTACATTGCTGGAGCTGCTACACGTGCTCCTGCATAAGGGTTGCGATTGGTTTTGGCGAGACTGTCAGGAACGGGCTTTCAATCGGGCGCGGAACCTGCTTTGTTCTAATAAGTTATTGACCCTGTACGACCCCTGTAAGAAATTGGTTTTAACATGTGATGCATCATCCTATGGAGTTGGGTGCCTGTTGCAGCAGAGTAATGGTGAGGGCCAACTCCAACCTGTGGCTTATGCCTCCAGGTCACTCTCCCATGCAGAAAGGGGATATGGGACGGTTGAAAGGGAAGCACCTCGCATGTGTTTACGGGGTGAAAAAGATGCACCAGTACCTTTTTGGCAGAAGGTTCGAGTTAGAAACGGACCACAAGCCGTTAACATCTTTGTTGTCTGACAGCAAAACTGTCAATGCCAATGCGTCAGCTCACATACAGCGATGGGCTCTCACGCTGGCTGCATATGACTATACCATACGGCACCGGCCAGGCACCGAAAATTGCACTGACGCGCTCAGCAGGCTTCCACTGAGGGAGCAGCGGAGCAAAGCGCGGAGATGGTCATGGCTGTCGGTGCCTTTGACAGCGCAAGCTCCCCCATCACAGCCCACCAGATCAAAACCTGGACAAACAGAGATCCCCTCCTATCCCTGATTAAGAAATGTGTCCTGACTGGGGATTGGGCGCCCGCACACGGAGCATGCCCTGAAGAGGTCAGACCATTTCACAGGCGGATGGATGAGCTCTCCATCCAAGCCGACTGCCTACTATGGGGCAGCCGGGTAGTCATGCCCCAGAGGGATAGGGAAACATTCATCAGCGAACTCCAAAGCGAGCACCCAAACATCGTGCTTATGAAGTCCATTGCCCGGTCACATGTATGGTCGCCGGGAATTGATGCAGACCTGGAACACTGTGTTCGCAGATGCACGATGTGTGCCCAGCTGGGGAATGACCCCAGGGAGGCCCCACTCAGCCCGTGGCCCTGGCCCACCAGGCCATGGTCACGGATTCACGTAGACTACGCGGACCCGTTCATGGGAAAAATGTTCCTCATTGTTGTTGATGCGTACTCGAAATGAATCGAGTGCATCATATTGAATTCGTGCACGACATCCACCACAGTGGAGAGTCTGTGTGCAGTCTTTGCGACCCACGGCCTGCCGGACATCATAGTTGGCGACAACGGCCCGTGTTTCACTAGCTGTTAATTCCGGGAGTTCATGTCGGGTAAGGGCATCAAACATGTCAGGACAGCGCCATTCAAGCCGGCTTCCAATGGCCAGGCAGAACGTGCGGTCCAAATCATAAAGCAAGGCATATTCCGGATTCAAGGACCCTCCCTTCAATACCGTCTATTGTGCCTCCTGCTGGCCTACAGGTCCCGACCGCACTCGCTCATGGGAGTCCCGCCAGCGGAACTACTCATGAAACGTACACTAAAATCTCGGCTGTCCCTCATTCATCCAGTCTTGTCAGACATTGTTGAGGGCAAGCACCAGTCCCAAAATGAGTGCCACAACTGTAACTCAACGGGGAGATGGATAGAAATCGATGACCCTGTATTTGTTCTTAATCACGCTTTGGGGCCCAAATGGCTCGAGGGTACTGTAATTGGTAAAGAGGGGAATAGGGTCATGGCGGTCAGACTCAACAATGGACAGATATGCTGCAAGCATCTGGACCAAGTAAAAAAAAGGTTCAACATGGACACTGTGGAACCTGAGGAAGATCATGAGATGTTGCCCACACCACCGCCAATGAACGAGCAACAAGAACCGTCAGCAGCATGCACAGTCCCTGCGGTCAGCCCAGACGAGCCGGAATCACCACAAGTGACAAAGGCGCATGCCAAGGCTCAACAACCAGAGCCCCAACTGCGATGCTCCACGAGAGAGCGTCGACCGCCTGAAAGACTCAAATTTTGACCCAAAGACGTTGGTGGGGAGGTGATGTCATGTTTCTAACCTCACATAACTGTAACCTTTATGTAACAACACTGTACACTGTGTACACCTGAGAAATGCACACCTTGACCACAGGGGGTGAACTTGTGGGAGACACTCCTCACCTGGTCATCCAGGTACATAAAGGGAGGTCCCACGCAGAGTCATCACTTCTTGGTCCTATGAATAAAGGTACAGGTCACAGAGTGACTTTGTCTCCAGTATGTGCCTCGTGTTGATTTGTGTAGTATCTAAGGACACAACAACACCCAAGTCCAAATCATGAATATTTATCAAGAAAATCAGTGGTCCCAGTACCGACCCCTGGGGAACAGCACTGTATACCTTCCTCCAGGTCAAAAAAACACCGTTCACCACTACTCTCACTGAGCCAATTCCGTATCCATACTGCCTCTGTCCCTTTTACACTATGGGCTTCAACTTTGCTGCAAGCCTATTATGAGGCACTTCGTCGAACGCCTTTTCGAAATCAATGTACACTATATCAACCGTATTACCCTCATCAACCCTCTGTTACTTATGAAAAACTCGATCAAGTTGGCTAAACACGATTAACAAATCCATGCTGGCTTTCCTTAGTTAATCCACATCTGTCCAAATGACTGTTAACTTTGTCTCTGATCACTGTTTCTAAAAGCTTCCCCACTACCGAGGTTAAACTGACCGGCCTATAGCTGCTGGGTTTATCCTTACACCCTTTTTTGAACAGGGGTGTAACATTTGCTATTCTCCAGCCCTCTGGCAATGCCTCCTTCACTTCCTTAACTTCCCTCAGCATCTTTCTCCTTTGTAAAAACAGATACAAAGTACTCAGTTAGTACCTCAGCCATGCCCTCTGCCTACATGCATTCCATAAGGTGCCACTTAAAAGGTTACTGCACAAGATAAAAGTTCATGGGGTTGGGGGTAATAAATTAGCATGGATCGAAAATTGGCTATCTAACAGAAAACAGAGAGTTGGGATAAATGGGTCATTTTCCGGTTGGCAAACAGTGACTAGTGGGGTGCTGCAGGGATCGGTGCTGGGGCCTCAACTATTTACAATATATATTAATGACTTGCATAAAGGGACTGAGTGTAATGTAGCCAAGTTTGCTGATGCTACAAATTGTGAGAAGGAAACAAAAAACCTGAAAAGGAATATAGACAGGCTAAGTGAGTGGGCAAAAAGTTGGCAGATGGAGTATAATGTGGGAAAATGTGAAATTATCCACTTTGGCAGAAATAATAGAAAAGCAAATTATAATTTAAATGAAGAAAAATTGCAAAGTGCTGCTGTACAGAGGGACCTGTATAAAACACAAAAAGTTAGTATGCAGGTACAGCAAGTGATCAGGAAGGCAAATGGAATGTTGTCCTTTATTGCAAGGGAGATAGAGTATAAAAGCAGAGAAGACCTGCTACAGCTGTACAGGGTATTGGTGAGGCCACACCTGGAGTACTGCGGCAGTTTTGCTCTCCATATTTAAAGAAGAATATACAGTAAACTCTCATTTACCCAGATTGTTTGGGGATTCGGCAACTCCGGGTAAACAAATTTTCCAATAGGACGAGTTTAAATTTTAAAGTTAATATTTGAAGGTGCTAGAACCACACACAAAATATGTTTTATATCGTATCGTATCGATCTTGATTCGCTCCTTCCATGAGCTATTAAATAATTGACAAGTGCTAAATTTATAAGGTCGAATAAATAAAACGAAGATTTAGTTCATGTTATTTGAACGTGAACGTAATAAAATAAATGAAAATTGATTCATAACTTTTCAAAATATAAAACAAATAATTGACAAGTGCTAAATTTAAAAGGTCGAATAAATAAAACGAAGATTTAGTTCATGTTATTTGAACGTGAACATAATAAAATAAATGAAAATTGATTCATAACTTTTTAAAATTAAAAATAAATGTCTAATAAATGAAACAAAATACTTGGTTCATGTTATTTTATTATTTTATTTTGTTAAATTTGCTTATTCTTCAATTGCTACTTCTGGCAATGTTTCTCCGTCTGCAGATGTTTCTTTTACTGCATTGACATTTGAGATTGATTTTTACAATAGCGATCTTATTTGCTTGTTTAAATGAATTCATTTTCTTCTTAATTAAAATGTTGTGGATGATATGAGTTTGCAGAACCTTGTGAGAAGTAAAATGAGAATTCTCCTCAAAAAACCAACAACATATTTCATTGCTTCTTCAGCAAGTGTCCAAGTCTTCTTGTTTTTCTTCAATGTTATTGTCTGAATCGCTCATCTCTTTGTCAGCTTTGTCTTTATTGGTGACTGTGCCGATAAGTTCCTCGTCAGTATAAGTTGGTGTTACATCTGGTTCAATGTCAACATCTATCCACTTAGCACTGTTATCTTCTGCTGAGGATTTAAGTGCGTTTGTCTTGTGTGCACTGCTGACAAGCTCCACGATTTCTGTGACAGCCTGTTTTTTCATTAGCCCTTACATGAAAATCTTCGAATTCTCCGTCATCAGAAGCACTGTCTTCAAATATGACATTGGGCCACAACTTGCGCCAACACCTCATCAGTGTAACGTTTTTTACTTCTCTCCATGCCAGCGAACATGCATAGATGGCATCTTTAATATTGTATGCTCTCTGGAAATCAGAGATTGATTGATCACTATTAATTAATTTGCGCAAGAAGTTATTCCTATAATGGCACTTGAAGTTTTGTATGATACCCTGATCCATAGGTTGAATGAGCGAGGTCACATTGTGGGGCAGATACCATGCAAAGATGTTGCCACAACTGGACACTAATTTTGACTCATGCGGGTGTGCTCTGCAATTGTTCAAAAGCAGCACACACTTTCCATTGGGTTTGCCTATTTTCTTCATGTTTTCTCGAACTTGGAAGACGAATTCTGTTGAAAACCATTCCATGAATATGTCCTTGTCTTATCCACGCACTTTTCTGAGCTTTATAGCTAACTGGTAAATGAGCAATTCCTTTTAAAGCACATGGTTTCTTTGGTTTGCTAATCACTAAAAGTGGAAGTCTATGTTCTCTAGAGGCATTGGCACAATTCAAGATTGTTAACCTCTCATTCATGTTAAAGCCTGCAGCTTCCTTCTCCCCTGCTGCTGCCATCATAGCAATTGACAAACACTTTCATAGTAAGCCAGTCTCATCGGCATTGTATATTTGATCTGCAGTCAATTTATTTTCCTGCACTATTCCAGCAAATGTTCTTAAATAATTCTGTGCGGCCTCATTGTCTTGATTTTTTTCACCCATCACATCCAGCTGGCGAATGATGTGATGATGCTTAAAACGTGTGAACCAGCCTTCTGAAAAAATGCACTCTTCAGTTAAATTCATTCTCATTCATTATGGCCTTTGATGTAATCATTGGCCCTGAAATTGCCACACCTTCAGACCGTTTGAAAGGAAACCATTCATAAAGCACCTGGTCTCATTTGTCAAACTTCGACTTTGGCAAATCCTTGTGGGACATTGGCTTGACGGAAAATTCAGAAGCAGCGGGGAAACTTTCTAAATCTTTCTTTTGCTTCTTGATATCATGAGTTGTTGATGATCCAACTTCATATTCGTCCATCAAAGTACGCACACTTCTGCCAGTTCAGACTTCTTTATCATTTCTCATTTCTGCTGAATGCTCAATACTTTTCGTTTCCTAATGCTGCATTTGCTTTTAGTGCTGTCAGAAGGCATTTTAAATTGTTTAATTTGAGGGTGTTTTGAACAAGTACACTCGACAGACTGATGCGTTGCGATAAACTGCTTTCAATGTGTGTGACAATTGAAAAGTGAGCAAGATGTCCACGCCTGCGTGAATTTATGTGTAACTGAGCAACCTGTCCACGTTTGCGATAGTTGAATTGAACAAGATATTCACATGTGTGACAGTTATATTGCCGAATCTCACAATGTTTTAAGTTCCGTTACGGCAGGTTTTCCGTTACATTCGGATCCGGGTAAACGAGAGTTTACTGTATTGGAGGCTGTCCAGAGAAGGTTCACTAGGTTGGTCCCAGAGATGAGGGGTTGATTTATGAAGAAAGGTTGAGTAGGTTGGGCCTATACTCAGAAGAATGAGAGGTGATCTTATCGAAACATATAAGATAATGAAGGGCTCGAAATGGTGGATGCAGAGAAGATATTTCCACTCATAGGGGAAACTAGAACTAGGGGGTATAGTCTCAGAATAAGGGGTTGCCCATTTAAAACATGAGGAGGAATTTCTTCTCTTAGAGGGTTGTAAATCTGTGGAATTCTATGCCCCAGAGAGCTATGGAGGCTGGGTCATTGAATATATTTAAGATGGAGATAGACAGATTTTGGAGCGATAAGGGAATAAAGGATTATGGGGAGTGGACAGGGAAGTGGAATTGAGTCCATGATCAGATCAGCCATGATCTTATTAAATGGCGGAGCAGGCTCGAAGGGCCAAATGGCCAACACCTGCTCCTATTTCTTTTGTTCTTATGCATAGGTCTCCTTTTCAGCCGGGGCTCAGTGGGTAGCACACTTACCTCTGAGTCAGAAGGTTGTGGGTTCAAGTAAATCCAGGCTGACACTCAAGTGCAGTGCTGAGGGAGTGCTGCACTGTTGGAGGTGCTGTCTTTCAGATGAGACGTTAAACCGAGGCCCCGTCTGCCCTCTCAGGTGGATGTAAAAGATCCCATGGCACTATTTCAAAGAAGAGCAGGGGAGTTATCCCTGGGGTCCTGGGGCCAATATTTATCCCTCAATCAACATAACAAAAAAATAGATTATCTGATCATTATCACATTGCTGTGTGTGGGAGTTTGTTGTGCTAAAGTTGGCTGCTGTGTTTCCCACATTACAACAGTGACTACACTCCACAAGTACTTCATTGGCTGTAAAGCGTTTTGAGACATTCGGTGGTGATGAAAGGTGCTATATAAATGCAAGTTTTTCTTTTATTCCTTTTTGATCGTTAATCGGCCACACCCCTCTTACTACCTGTTTACTATTTATATGTCTGTAGAAGACTTTTGGATTCCCTTTTATGTTAGCTGCTGTTGTGGAAAAATATTTCCGAGACTGTATAATATATAAAGAGAGGTTTATTAAATCGGAGACAAAGCTTTGGGAGAAGTGTTAAAGACCCCTGTCTTTGAACCATCTTCTCAAATTGGTATCTGCAGTGAAGTCCTTTTATCTTACAAATTACGTCACTTTACAACACATGCTTTAGCACTACAAAGCTGTTACTATCGAAGGCTAAGTTTTTGATAATAACCATCCTGCATTGTGACAGGGCAGTGTAAACAAGTGCAGGTCTTTTGACACCGGTATAAACAAACATACCTAGCACTTAACTCTCCAGTGTTCATAATGCATCAGTATTGTCCCTTACAAAATTAATTTAAAGGGGAAAATAAAACAAATGTTTGGTCCCGTATACAATCAAATATATGTCCAAAAATCCACTCCAACAATATTCCCCCTTTTGGTCCTGGAGGATGTTCACGAAATCCAGATGACCACAATGATAGTAGCATGGTGTCATCTATTCGTCCTTTGGGGTATGTTACTTCCCTGATGTTCCATATATCCACCTTGCCCGTAGCTCTAGGCTACCCTTCAAAGATAGTGGTCAGTGTCATTGTCGTCTGTTTCTTCATCATTGGTGTCTTCAGGTATTTCCATCAGGTGTGCTTCTTCTTCAGCGATTACACTGGCTACTGGCATCAGTCGAGCCATCATAACTTTACAGCAGATATTAAAACACCCAATAATCAGACAGCAAGTAATTATTATTACAACCAGAATAATTACTCCATGCATAAGATAGGACCCCCAGGATCCCCCTAACAGCCAGTCAAACCAGCCAGATCCTCCTGCTGTTATGGATAACTTCTTTACCTCCCTTCTTATGTGATCAGTGAGGTCGGTTATGTTTTCTGAATTATCGTGAATGTAAGTGCAACATTCAGCTCCAATTAAGGCACATTGTGCGTATGGCTACCATTTCAGCCCGTTATGCCCTCCATTGCTTCAGCAGTGTCGTTAACTATTTGTTCCAGTACCCTCTCTAGGTTACGTAATTCATCCATGGTGCATCCTATCCTGAATGGGAGCATCATGACCCCAAATAGCCTCTCTACCGGGTTAAGATCTCGTCTTAGTCGACCTGGTGTCTGTACTTTTGCTAAAGTACGTACCCGTCTGACAAAAGGGACCACATATCCCAAATAACAGGACCCCCTCCAGTTCTGAGGCAACCAGGGGTAGGCCTTATGCCCACACACAAAATAAGTGCCATTGTATGCTGTTAGATTCGATCCCAATCTCTCTCTCGCCCCGTCACCACCTAATCTTAGGGTCCCTGTCCTGACTACTTGTCTGATTCTTCAAACCCTCTATTTCAAAGAACCCCTGGTTTGTTGTTTCGCTGGCTATTATGTTCCACCTGGCGAGGTTAAAGTATCCTGCTACAAAACCTGTTTCCTCACCGGTCAGGTTTCTAGTGAAACAAATGTCAGCGGTGGGCCTTCCAACTCCTGAGGTGTTGGTCAAAACCAGGAACGGGGGTCGTACCGACTTATTGTATTCCGGCTGGTACCATCCATCAAATGCATCCAAAAGGTAACCCCCCGATCTCCACGTTTCTTTATCCCCACTCTGGTTCCAAGTATCATTTACTTCCCCTGTACCGTTTTGTCGCATTACCCACTCTGCTACTTCCGAGATGTTAAGGGAGATTGACCTCAAAGGGATGCCTCCTTTGCTATGTATGGGGATGTGCGAACATACCCAGCAACTGGAAAAGTTCTCATTTTGCGCATAAACATAAGATATGTACAAAAAGGTATTCACATGTAACTCTCGTTTCGGTCTAGCTAGCAGGCCGGACCTAACACGAACTATGATAATCACACCGATCGCAATATATAGTTTCATCTTATTACTCTATAATTAACAAATAGTCAAAGGCAAAATGGCCATATGGCTTGCTTGAAGAATCTCTCGCTGTCAATCTGTAAATTGACAAACAACAACTAATACGTGTGCTAAACGGCTGGTTCAAAAACCTTAAGCTGGGTCCAATGCTTCCATTGTCCATTCCCTTTAACATCGATACAGGCACAAGTGTCCCTGCTGATTATAACCTCATACGGTCCTTTTTGGGGCAAACCCCGGTTTTCCCGGTAGGACCCTTACCATAACGCGACTTCCCGCCAACGGGACTTCAGGGAGCTTTGTAAGCTCTGCTTCCGCGTCTCTTTCTTCCTGATTGTCCCTAACTAACTTACGCATCCCTTTTAATTGAGTACTTAGTTCCAAAACATACCGTTTTATTTTGTCTTTTAAGGGGCCTACATCGGCCCCCCCTGTTATGATGTTCTCTGGTAATTGAATCGCCCTTCCTGTCATTTGTTCATAAGGGGTTAATCCGGTTGTCCGGTTTGTCGTGGCTCTTAACTTCATGAATATAATGGGTAATACTTCTGTCCACGTTTTTGCTGACATTTGCATGGCCTTTGCCAGGGCGTTCTTAAGGGTACGGTTCATGCGCTCTACGATCCCAGAACTCTGCGGGTGGTAGGGGATGTGGAATTTTTGTTTTATGCCCATCAACTGGCATATTGTTTTTACAATTTTTCCGGTGAGGTGGGTGCCTTGGTCAGAATCTATTTGCAGAGGCACTCACCATCGGGGAATCACCTGCTCGGTCAATATTCTTGCCACTGTTGAGGCAGTGCAATCACGTGTGGGGAAAGCTTCCACCCACCGGGTAAATTGATCTATAATCACTAGGCAATATCTTTTTCTCTCCCATCCCTTTCCACCACCAATCTCTCCCAAGACTCCCGGTCATGGCCTCTCATCCTGAATGAGACAGGCCATGATGCAACTCCAATAAGGTATTCTGTATGCATTCAGGCACCATTACCTTGTCGTTTCGTCTCCAAACGTTATCCTTCCCTTGCGTTGCGCCCTGCTTTGTCCACATACCTATTTCCTCCTCAGAAGTGTCCTGGTGTAGTTTCTCAATACTTATCTGTTCGTCTCTGGCCCCAGCGGCACCGACTTAATTTTAATAATTTAAAATCATTATCAATGGAGAGTGTTTTTTACCTCTTCAAATTCTTTTTTTTTTCAATTAAACCAATATCTTTTTCACAGCTGATATCAACTGGTATTTAGTAAGTTATGTCTTTATCCATACCTCTTCGCAAAAGTAGGGTTCCCCCTCACCCATCATACCTTCTGCGGGGTTGTTTCCTACATTCCTAATTATGGTTACCGCTTTGTTGGGTGTTAAGAGGACTGCTTCCCACTTTGCCTGTCTCATATTAGATACGGTTCTCAGTTTTCCTGTGTTTAACATTTCTACCAATGTGTGTTTAGTGTGGAGAATGATGTTTCCAGTCGTCACCACAGGCTCGCTTAATTTTTACTGCCCCAGCTGCGCAATCTAGTGCGGCTATACATCTGGATTGGTAATGGATATTGAGGCTCTCGTGTCCACTAGCATCTCACACTGTCAGCCCTCTACTAGTGCAGACACATATATCCTTCCCTCCTTTTTACTTTGTACAGGGGCCGCCGGACATCACCGCGTGGCTTTGTACGCCTGCCACTTCTGGCATTCCTGTTCTGACAGGGTCCTTGCCTTATTAGGATAGCCATTTTTACCATAGCATGTCGCTTCCAGGTGCCCTTTCCAACCATAATACGTACATTGCTTTTCACTGACTTGCCCTTTGCATTCCCTGGCAAAATGGCCCGGTTTTCCACAATTATGGCAAGTCCCCCTTTTCTGCCCTCCTCCTGTTCCCTTTTCCTGCTTTATCTTTTTCTTTTCTAAACTGCGAAAGCTTACTGTTTTAGCCTTTTTCAAAAGTCCCTTTTACACCTTCACAGATAGCTCACCACTCGCCCAGGAGTTTGACCTGATCCCTGAAGGTATTTCTAAATTTAAAACTCTTTTTTTTTACTGAGCTAGAAGCTTTCGTGTCAAGGTTTTACATAAAGGGAAATGGGAGCGTTTTAAAAGGCATTCTTTATCTCATTCCTGGACTAAATTTATGTCTTTCAACCCAATTGCATGTTTTCTTTTGACAAGTAAGTGAGTGTGTCAAATTCTTTTTTTTTTACTATCGGGACCATGTATTTTTATCTTTTACTCAACAAACCTATCCTTTGTGCATTTCCCAGCTCCATAACTTATATCCACACCTTCGTTTCTAACTTAAAATGTAATACCATAAGGTTCACAGTTTCTTAAACTTCCCACATACAGGACAACACTACGAAGGGTTAAAAAAAACATTTCACTCTGTTTGGAAAGAGTGGGTGGAGCTAAAACAGGCAGGCAACTCCACACCTTCCCAAGCAGGCTTTCATTCATTCCACAGTCAAAATTACTCGAGTAATCTCTTCATTCAAAATAGACACTCACAAAAGTCTCTCTTCATTCAACAAAGCTTATGTCTGGATCCATATGTCAATTAAGATCGTCACTATCAGCTTTTTTTATGGCATTACGTAATTACGCAAGTTACAATTAATGGTAGGAATTAATTAATGACCCGGGCAGCCCGTGTTTTACATTCCCTTCCTTACCTTCCAGGTTCGCCAGTCTCGGACGTTTCCCTTTGTTTCTGTAATACTCACGGCCACGACTACTCTGTGGAGACCCTTTGTCTTCGCAACAAAGCTAGCGTGTTTCCTTACCACCGGAGTTTTCGGCTCTTGGTTGGAGTGATCAGTTCCCTTCCGTACCGACCTTATTTACTAAAGGGACAACTCAAACTGGTTAGTCAGCCTCTTCCCGCTATCTCTTTATTCGTATCTTATACACTATCCCGTCGTGCCCGTACACCTCTCTTTACAGTCTCTAACACCAGATTCCAGATACTGTCTTAAGTGATCACGTCTGATCAGACAGTATCCTGTTCGTGACGCCATTTTGTTGTGGAAAAATATTTCCGAGACTGTATAATATATAAAGAGAGGTTTATTAAATCGGAGACAAAGCTTTGGGAGAAGTGTTAAAGACCCCTGTCTTTGAACCATCTTCTCAAATTGGTATCTGCAGTGAAGTCCTTTTATCTTACAAATTACGTCACTTTACAACACATGCTTTAGCACTACAAAGCTGTTACTATCGAAGGCTAAGCTTTTGATATTAACCATCCTGCATTATGATAGGGCAGTATAAACAAGTGCAGGTCTTTTGACACCAGTATAAACAAACATACCTAGCACTTAACTCTCCAGTGTTCATAATGCATCAGTATTGTCCCTTACAAAATTCATTTAAAGGGGAAAATAATAAAACAAATGTTTGGTCCCGTATACAATCAAATATATGTCCAAAAATCCGCTCCAACAGCTGCCAATCTATTTTTATACTCTCTCTTTGCCCCTCTTGTTTCCTGTTTCACTTCCCCTCTAAACATTTTATATTCAGCCTGGTTCTCACGTATTCTCAATCTGACATGTGTTCTCTGCTTCATCTTACTCTCGATCTCTTTCGTCATCCAGGGAGCTTTGGCTTTGGTTACCCTACCTTTCCCCCTCGGGGGACTATATCTCGACTGTACCCGAACCATCTCCTCTTTAAAGGCAGCCCATTGTTCAATTACAGTTTGCCTGTCAATCTTTGATTCTAATTTACCCGGGCCAAATCTATTCTCAACCCATTGAAATTGGCCCTCCTCCAATTAAGTATTTTTACTCTTGATTGTTCCCTGTCATTTTCCATAGCTAATCTAAACCTAAAGATGCTATGATCACTGTTACCTAAATGTTCCCCGACTGACACTTGCTCCACCTGACCCACCTCATTCCTCACAACCAGATTCCGCAATGCCTCCTTCCTCATTGGGCCAGAAATATACTGATCAAGAAAGTTCTCCTGAACACACTACAGAATGTCTTTCCCCTCTCTGCCCTTTACACTATTACTATCCCAGTCAATGGGCTCAATTTTCCCCAAAGCTTTTTTTTGGTGTACTTGAAGAGTTACACACATTTTTTGGGGCCCAAATATGGCAAAAAATAATTCTAAGTTTCCCCGTTGGATTTCTTCATTTTGGCAAGACCTAACCTGTCCTTTAGTTTTGGAGGTGGAGCCTTGATCTGCGCCAAAAAGATTGGGTTTCCATGGTAACCAGGTGAGCTGAGGCTACAAAGTGAAACAGACAGCCAGCTCCCAACACATTAAAACACATTGCATCAACTTAAAAACACATTAAAATATATTGCAGCAACTTACCTCCAATTATTAAAGTTCACCCCCCTCCCCACACGATGCTGGTGCCAATCCCGGCCCCTATCCCAGGCCGAAGGGCCTCCCGGTCTGCTTCCCCGCAGCTCCCGAGCCCCGAGTGCATTGCCGTGTTGGTCATGCTCCCCCACCCCTCGCCCTCACCGAGTGATCTCCTCCCTCCCGGTCTCCTCACCTAACTACACACAAAAGGCTTCCCTCCACCACCTCCCCTCTCTCTCCCCCCTCTCTCTCCCCCCTCTCTCTCCCCCTCCACTCTCCCACCTCCCCCCCTCTCTCTCCCCCTCTTTCTTACCTCTCCTACTGCTGCTGTCCAGGTATCTGCTGCAATTACCTGCGCCGATTTCCTTACCTGCACTAATTTCCTTAACTCTGCAGAAGGTTTTTCTAGAGAGGCCACATACGCTGGCCTACTCAGAACTGGAGTAACTCTCAGCTGGCCAAACTTGCCTAACTGTCTAGAATTGGCGCAGGTGACAGGTTACCCCACCTTTGGCTGAAAAAAAAACGCACCTAAAAAAATCCTAACTGAGTTACGCGGGTGCAAATTGATCGGGGAAACTTGTTTTTTTTAACTAAGGCCATAAAGAGCGGCCTGCTCCAAAAAAAATTACTGGGAAAATTGAGCCCTATATTAGGATAGTTGAAGTCCCCCATTATCACTACTCTTTCATTCTTGCACCTCTCTGTAATTTCCCTGAAAATTTGCTCCTCTATATCCTTCCCACTAGTTGATGGCCTATAGAATACACCCAGTAGTGTAATGGCACCTCTATTATTTCTTAACTCTAACCAAATAGATTCTGTCCTTGACCCCCTCCAGGACAACCTCTCTCTCCAACACTGTAACATTCCCCTTAATCAAAACTGCCACCCCATCTCCTTTATTTCCTACCCTATCTTTCTTGAACACCTTACATCCATGAACATTTCAGACACAATCCTGCTCTTTTTGAGCCAGGTCTCCATTCTCACCACAACATCATATTCCCATGTGACTATTTGCATCTGCAGCTCACCAACCTTATTTACCACCCTTCGTGAATTTACAGACTTGCACTTTAAAGCTGTCTTACACCTTCTTATATTCTCTTTTAGTCTGAACCTACCGAATGCTGTACTATTTGTAACTCTAGTGCTGTCTGTCTCCGAAACCCGGAGCTTGAGCTCCACCAGCCGACGACACGACCTGCACACATGGTTGTACAGGTCACGGGAAGCATCCTGGAGTTCTCACATGGCACACAATATGCATTCCACAGGACTGAACTGCATTGTATGGCTCTATTTAATAGACTATTAACTAACTTAATAGAAATAAAAGCAAGACTTAAAAAAATCCAAGTACCAGCTGTTAACCAATCAGTTCCTTCCCTGGTGTTGACATCACTTTAGGTTTTTTGACCTTGCTCCCTGATACTCACGCTCCCTACCGTCTCTGGGCTCCCATGTCCAGCTTTAAATCCAGCCACTGCTCTCGCCCTCCCGCAGGTCGGTTCTCGGATATTTTAACTGAGCGATCCAATCCGGGTGCGTTCAACCTGCTCAGTTTCCAAGCTCAATGCTCAAGCTAGGAGAGAGGGTAATAGGAGAGAGGGTAATATGAGCGAGGGTAATAGGAGAGAGGGTAATAGGAGAGAGGATAATAGGAGAGAGGGTAATAGGGGAGAAGGTAATAGGAGAGAGGGTAATAGGAGAGAAGGTGATAGGCGAGAGGGTAATAGGAGAGAGGGTAATAGGAGAGAAGGTGATAGGCGAGAGGGTAATAGGAGAGAGGGTAATCGGAGAGAGGGTAATAGGAGAGAAGGTAATAGGAGAGGGTAATAGGAGAGAGGGTAATAGGAGAGGGGGTAATAGGACAGAGAATAATAGGAGAGAAGGTGTTAGGAAAGAGGGGAATAGGAGAGAAGGTAATAGGAGTGAAGGTAATAGGAAAGAGGGTAACAGGAGAGAAGGTAACAGGAGAGAGGGTAATAGGAGAAAAGGTAACAGGAGAGATGGTAATAGGAGAGAGGGTAATAGGAGAGAGGGTAATAGGAGAGAATGTAATAGGAGAGAGGGTAATAAGAGAGAAGGTAATAGGAGAGAGGATAATAGGAGAGAAGGTAAAAGGAGAGAGAGTAATTGGAGATAGGGTAATAGGAGAGAAGGTAAGAGAAGAGAGGGTAATAGGAGATTGGGTAATAGGAGAGTGGGTAATAGGAGAGAGGGTAATAGAAGATAGGTTAATAGGAGAGAGGGTAATAGGAGGGAAGGTAATAGGAAAGAGGTTAATAGGAGAGAAGGTAATATGAGAGGGTACTAGGAAAGAAGGTAATATGAGAGAGGGTAATAGGAGAGAAGGTAACAGAGAGGGTAATAGGAGAGAGGGTAATCGGACAGAGGGTAATAGGAGAGAATTTAATAGGAGAGAAGGTAATATGAGAGAGGGTAATGGGAAAGAGGGTAATAGGAGAGAGGGTAACAGGACAGAGAATAATAGGAGAGAAGGTTATAGGAAAGAGGATTATAGGAGAGAGGGTAACAAGACAGAGGGTAATAGGACAGAGGATAATAGGATAAAGGGTAATTGGAGAGAAGGTAATAGGAGAGAGGGTAATAGGAGAGAAGGTAATATGAGAGGGTACTAGGAAAGAAAGTAATATGAGAGAGGATAATAGGAGAGAAGGTAACAGAGAGGGTAATAGGAGAGAGGGTAATCGGACAGAGGGTAATAGGAGAGAATTTAATAGGAGAGAAGGTAATATGAGAGAGGGTAATAGGAAAGAGGGTAATAGGAGAGAGGGTAATAGGACAGAGAATAATAGGAGAGAAGGTTATAGGAAAGAGGATTATAGGAGAGAGGGTAACAAGACAGAGGGTAAGAGGAGGGAGTGTAAGAGGAGAGAGAGAAATAGGACAGAGGGTAATAGGAGAGAGGATAACAGGAGAGAAGGTAATATGAGAGAGGGTAATAGAGATAAGCTAATAGGAGAGAGGGTAATAGGAGTGAAGGTAATAGGAGAGAGAGAGTAATAGGAGAGCGGGTAACAGGAGAGAGGGTAATAGGAGAGAAGGGAATAGGAGAGAAGGTAATAGGAGAGAGGGTAAAAGGAGAGAGGGTATTAGGAGAGAGGGTACTAGGAGAGAGAATAATAGGAGAGAAGGTTATAGGTAAGAGGGCAATAGGAGGGAGGGTAATAGGAGAGAGGATAATAGGAGAGAGGGTAATAGGAGAGAGGGTAATACGAGAGAAGGTAATAGGAGAGAGCGTAATAGAGAGAAGGTAATAGGAGAGAGGGTAATAGGAGTCATGGTAATAGGAGAGAGAGTAATAGGAGAGAGGGTAATGGGAGAGAGGGTAATATGAGAGAAGATAACACGAGAGAGGGTAATAGGACAGAAGGAAATAGGAGAGAGGGTAATAGGAGAGAGGGTAATAGGAGAGAAGGTAATAGGAGAGAGGGTAATAGGAGAGAAGTTAATAGGAGAGAGGGTAGTAGGAGAGAGGGTAATAGAGAGAAGGTAATAGGAGAGAGGGTAATAGGAGAGAAGTTAATAGGAGAGAGGGTAGTAGGAGAGAGAGTAATAGAGAAAAGGTAATAGGAGAGAGGGTAATAGGAGAGAGGGTAATAGGAGAGAAGGTAATAGGAGAGACGGTAATAGAGAGAAGGTAATAGGAGAGAGGGTAACAGGAGAGAGGGTAATAGGAGAGAAGGTAATAGGACAGAGGGTAATAGAAGAGAGGTTAATCGGACAGAGGGTAATAGGAGAGAAGGTAATAGGAGAGAGAGCAATTGGAGATAGGATATAGGAGAGAAGGTAAGAGAAGAGAGGGTAATAGGAGATTGGGTAATAGGAGAGTGGATAATAGGAGAGAGGGTAATAGAAGATAGGGTAATAGGAGAGAGGGTAATAGGAGAGAGGATAATAGGATAAAGGGTAATTGGAGAGAAGGTAATAAGAGAGAGGGTAATAGGAGAAAAGGTAATATGAGAGGGTACTAGGAAAGAAGGTAATATGATAGAGGGTAATAGGAGAGAAGGTAACAGAGAGGGTAATAGGAGAGAGGGTAATCGGACAGAGGGTAATAGGAGAGAATTTAATAGGAGAGAAGGTAATATGAGAGAGGGTAATAGAAAAGAGGGTAATAGGAGAGAGGGTAATAGGACAGAGAATAATAGGAGAGAAGGTTATAGGAAAGAGGATTATAGGAGAGAGGGTAACAGGACAGAGGGTAAGAGGAGGAAGTGTAAGAGGAGAGAGAGAAATAGGAGAGAGCGTAATAGGAGAGAGGGTAATAGGAGAGAAGGTAATATGAGATCGCGTAATAGGAGCGAAGGTAATAGGAGAGAGGGTAATAGGAGACCGCGTAATAGGAGAGAGGGTAATAGGAGACAAGGTAATAGGAGAGAGGGTAATAGGAGAGAGGATAATAGGAGAGAGGGTAATAGGAGAGAGGGTAATAGGAGAGAGGATAATAGGAGAGAGGGTAATACGAGAGAGGGT